>NC_092015.1:8683553-8987495 GCF_042242105.1 Pempheris klunzingeri | reverse complement strand
TTGCTGACTTCATATCTTGTCTGCTGTTACATTATTTAACATGTCATACAACAAGAAGTAGACACATCGAACCCCACCAGCAGACATGCTCACTTCTTGTGGTCCCAAAGGCCTTTTTTTTAAAATTTTACAGCAGATATTTTGGGCAAGAAAAGCACATGTGTGATTAATAACATTAACAATTTCTCAGTTCCAGTTATTTCCTCTCTAAACCACTCCAATGAGCCAGGGTGTACAATGCAGGACCCTGGAACTGGCACACTTAAATGGGACACCCTCATTATTAATTAATGGTATTAGTCACACCTGTGCTTTTCCTGCTATGACATGTCAAAATATCTGCAGTGAAAGAAATCTATTCCCCTCTCCCTCAGTCAGGTTGCCTAATGATGATGTCAAAGAGAAACTGGCTGGAAAGCAGTGTTTTGCTGCCCTCTCTGGATGAATTTGCAATCCTGTTTAACCTCACATTTTGGGTGTGGACAGAGGCGTGCAGGGGTCGTTGCACCTGTAACCACCCCGAGCAGCGATGCCATGAAGTGGAGGCCAAAAATACCACTTCTGAGAAAACTGACAATCCAGACGGCACCTTGAATTAATTCACAATTCTGAATTCATTTTGGATGAATTTGGCAACCACAGCACCATGTTCACAAGCCTGTGGTTACTGTAGTGTTTAGAACCACCTGTCGTGTCAGACTGACCCACAAAACTTAATTTCTCATCAATACAGTTGAAATAATTAAAACTGGTGGCCATAACATAAACCTATAGGGCTGTTATATTGTCCCATAGTCCCATTATTTCTACATGTGGAAACATTAAGGATTTACCTTGTGAGGCAGCCAGATTTGCTAAATTACCATCACACAACTATCCATCTTGTCAGCATCCAAGTGAGTACGGGCAGGGTTTTAGTGTGACAAGTTGGAAAATAACAATGGCAGCTCCTAAAGAGGTTAGAGAAGATGTAGCTAAAGCTTCAGTCTCTGAACTGGAGACTATTTCTTCACTGAATGCAGAGCAATGGCACTTGTTCAAACCATGTTATCTGGTTCATTGATCTGACTGGTTGACGTTAGCCTATGTTAGACAGTGATTGACAGTTTATCCAATCACCTGCTAAGTAGTTTTTGAACGTGCATGCTCCTTTACATAGTTCTGTGTGACAAACCATCCGGCGCATCAGGTTAATTGAGGATATCATTTAAAGGGAAAAAAAGTAATGGGCATACAGAGGGAGGAAATTAATTTCTTCATTGTGCAGCTCACCGCACTCTGAAAATAATGTCATGTCCTTTCCTGTATCCTCTTGTTCCTAACACAAACTGTGTTTTCTTTCAAACATAAACTTTTGCACTACACTGTTTATGTATAACAAAATAAACCATTTTACAGAATCCCCAGGGACTGAAGCATTGCTCCTGGTGACACCAGATCCTGGGCTTATTTCTTTATCGGGATAATTCAGGGGACAGAGCATGGCAGGGGCAGTGGCAGACCCTCTGTCTTTTTACACAGTGTAAACCCCAGTCTTAAGGGGTTGTTGTTGATTCCAAAACTGACAGGCATGAAAGAAAGGATTTAGATGTTGACCCAAACATCTCACCACCTGGCTTTGAAGCCTGCAAGTAAGGCCTGGTATCACACCGTCCCACTATTTTGCTTTCTGCTGTAAAGCTTCCAGCACAGCTGCCAGTTAAAGACATATCCTCAGGTTCAAATGTGACATATTTTCCTATTGCTCGTCTGCGCTTATTACGTTTCCAGTGTGGTTCAATGGTGCAGCTGCTGATGGGATAAACAGTCCAAATTCTGGCCAAACACACAGTCCATTAAATTAAACCCCCTGTGGCTACATCACCAGGAAAACTTCAAACACCGGCCAGGAAACACATGGGTCACTGCTTGGCCAAATCAGGACTTCAATTAGGCGAAAACAATGGGTGCTAGTTCAGGCTACTACTAGCTCGAGGAGACATTCCCACCCACACAGCGGCGTTATCTCTCCCACTACAGACATGCATGCATTGCCTGAAGCTCATCAGAAGACACACAGTTGGCATTGGACGTTCTTGTTTAATTATAGATCTTCAGAGTAATGCTGCACATTACCTTAATTTTCCCTCATTAATGACTGTCAAAGCATCCCTCAGCTTCTCCCTCTACCCGTTTTTCAGTTTGTTGATTTTATTAGTCAAACATGAGGCACAATGGCTTGTAAGTAATGAAGTGAAATGATAGCTGCGGGGCATTTGCTGATTTAACGCCACAGAGTTGGCAGGGCAGAAGCTAAGCCACATTGTCAGCAGTCGTCCTTAACCTCCTCAGGCCCCAAGTGCAGCATGCCCAGGATCCCTTACAGTTTGCCTACCGGGCAGCTGTTGGTGTAGATGATGCCATCGTCTATCTCCTACATCGCACCCACTCCCTCCTGGATAAGGAAAGTGGCTCAGTGAGAATCCTTTTTCTGGACTTCTCTAGTGCATTCAATACCATCCAGCCCCTTATGCTACAGGACAAACTGTTCGGGATGCACGTGGACCCCTGCCTGGTGTCCTGGATCTCGGACTACCTTACTGATAGGCCACAGAACGTCAGGATGAAGGACATCACATCTGACACTGTGGTCAGCAGCACGGGAGCACCTCAGGGGACGGTGCTGGCCTCCCTTCTCTTCACCCTATACACCTCAGACTTCTGCTACAGCTTGGTACTGTGTCACATCCAGAAGTTTGCCGATGACACAGCCATCATGGGGTGTATTAGGGATGAAAGAGAGGATGAGTACAGGAGTCTGGTAAAAGACTTTGTCGCCTGGAGTGACAAAAACTACAGCTCAACACCTCAAAGACTAAAGAGCTAGTCACAGACTTTGGGAAGTCCAGACCACGTCCACGTCCAGTGTCAATCAAGGGTGACGAGGTCGACATTGTAGGCAACTATAAGTACCTCGGGGTGTGGCGGGACAACAAGCTGGACTGGTCATGCAACACAGACCACCTGTACAAGAGGGGCCAGAGTAAGCTGTACTTTCTGAGGAGGCTGAGATCATTTAACATCTGCAGGGAACTCCTGTGGATGTTCTACCAGACTGTGGTCGCCAGTGTTCTCTTTTATGCTGTGGTGTGCTGGGGTGGCAGGGTAACAAAGAAGGACACCAACAGGCTGGATAAACTGATCAGGCGAGCTGGCTCTGTGGTCGGCATGAAGCTGGACTCTCTGGTGACAGTTGCAGAGAGGAGATTGTTGGACAAACTACTGGCCATCATGGATGATGTCAGTCACCCTCTGCACACTGTCATCAGCGCACAGAGAAGCCTGATCAGTAACAGACTGCTCCTCCCCAGATGCAAAACCAATAGACTGAAAGAGTCCTTTGTCCCCCGAGCCATTAATCTGTACAACTCTGCCCTCGGTGGGAGGGGGAGGGGTGAGGGGAGGTGCTAGACAGGTGCAATAGTTTTTTTTTTTGTTTTTTTTTTCCCCTGGTGTGTGAAATTCATCTTGTGCAAAACACTACCCTTGTGTATATATTAATATATTGATTATTATTGGATGTTTATTGTAACTCTGTTCTCTTTACTGTACTGTACGGTGCTGTGCTGCTGCTGGAACCTCAATTTCCTGAGGGAACCCTCCCAAGGGATTAATAAAGTGCTATCCTATCCTCTCCTCTCCTGTCCTGGATAGTGTGTCTGCATCACAGTATCTTCTCTTTTTCCAGGATGATAATGTGAGACTCCGTTAGAGGAAGATGAGACTAATTTAAAAGCCTTGTGCCAGAGAAAGAAACAACCAAGAATCAGTGGTGTTGCCAAGACTTCCCCTTCCAGCTCTGCTTGTTGTGTTGGTTTGAAGACAGTATTGATCTCTCAAACTGACAGACTAAGCCTTAGACCAAAGAGCTGACGGCACAGTATATGACACAGAAATGTTCCTTTATTGTGCTCTTCAACCTGGTTATTTGAGTGATTGTGAAATTTGACAGTTTCAAACAGATTTTCCTCTAAACTCTAGTTTTCAAGTGCCTCTTTGTTCAGCTGTAATTGTTATAGTCCGGTGAATACGGTCCAGAGTTTCACTTCAGTAACTGCAAACACATACATCGTCTCAGTAATAAGCTCAAGAGAGCAAAATTTATGTGGAAATACTTTAAATGAGACAGCGATGATGTGAATAGAGCAACACATTTGAAGACCAGTGACAAAAACGGTGAAAATTGTTTTTAAAAAAAATCTTTTTTCCACCAGCTTTTCTTTTTCCATTGCATTCACATGACTGACTAAAGGGTTTCTCCAGATTCAGCCCCGTCTTCAAGGGGTCTGTAAAAAGATGTCAAAATATCATCTCCAGCTGGAAGTGTGTAAAGCTGCCTGTGCAGGCACTCTGTCAGCTGCTGAGACAGTGCAGTCACTCTCCCCGACTTACCCTTTTTTCATCTTGTTCAAGAAACAGCACAGGCTTCCACTGACAGTAAGTAAATAAGCCAATTGCTTTTCACTTTGGTAGGAGGGGGGCAACTCAAAGGGTTTGTGTAAATTGAGTGCTGTGCAGATGCAGAAAAAAAAAATTACTCTGTCACCACGGTGCATCACCCTGAGGATCAAGAGGGCTGGACTACTGAGACGAATTGTAGCAGGGCCCGAGGCTACAGCCTCCCCTCAAGGGGTGACTCTTTCCTTGGCCGGGCCTACTTGACAAAAGGAGATATAATCTGTATCCCAGGGAGAAACAGGGGAGCAAGCAAATTTTGTTTTCCCAACAAGACCTTGGCATAAATTCAAACAAACATGTTTGAATGCATGAGTTCCACTTGGACTCCCATTGCACTGAGGAGATAATGTGCAGGTACTGAGGTAACATAGGATAACAACGTAAGAGGGGAAAAAAGGGAAATGCTAAAAGTGAATCTCCACACTGAGGAATACTATAAATTTAGAAACCTTGTGGAGTGAACAGAGAGGTAGGATGAAGCAGAGAGGATGGAGAGTGAGTGAGTGTGAGCTAATGTAGAAGCTGCGGCGTCCTGGAGCGTACGCAAGAATACTAACTAGACATATTACAGGTCACACAGTCAAGCCTGAAGAGAACTCTACCAGCATTTCCAAAAAAATTACAGCCCCAATGCATGAAAAAGTGAAGATGAGTAAGAGAGAGAGGGGGAAAAAAACAAGAAGGGAGGGAAAGAGAGGCACAGAAGCAGCACAAGTAGGGCCCACTTACATAACCAAAACTCATGTCCAAATCCCACACCACAGGGACTATTAAAAATGTCTCTGTATGGAGGCCGGAATGGAGAGCAAAGCAGAAGAGTGTAAAAGTGGAAAGGCAGGGAGGAACTGGACAGAGAGGGTGGATGGAGAGATGATGAACTGAACAGCATCGGCATCACAATGAATTATTGTTTGGAGTCGTCTCCCAGTTCATTCAGAGTTCCCTGAGGGGGAAAAAATCGGACACATACATGTGGTATTTTCAGCATGGCGATGGGCTCTGACAGTCTCGCACCATGTCTCATTGCACCGTCTAATCACTTGTTATCTTGACACTTCAATGAACTTAGAGATGATTCCCCTCCTCAACATTCACTGATGAGCAGCCCTTATTCAAAGTAATAGGTCATCCAATTAAAGAGAACCTAGACAAGGTCACCCGCACCTGTACATACAGAATGAAGACCAGCGGATCTCAAAGTATGAGGTGTCAGTTCCTTTGTGAGGTTTACAAAAGAGCAACATGAAACTTCAAAGTTATTTTGATATTGGAAACCATACTAGGAATAGTAATTTCAGTGACGTGATGAACCTTTGATGTTTCTCCTTTTATTATTTCTTTCCTTCCTCAGTGTAATGAGTATCTGGAAAGCTGCTGGTAAAATATTTTTTCAAACGCCCCTGTGGTGCTGATTCTAAAAAAAAAAAAAAAAAAAGAAAAAATCTGACAGCTACAGGACAATCCCCTGCCATTGCCTTTCCTATCACATATGGAAACCAAGCCAAGCCTGGTTGTATTTGAATTTTATTAAAATGTCGCTGTTTTAAAGGCATGCTTTTTTTAACCAATTTTGCAGAATACATATATTTTATATACATATAAACAAACAGCCTCCTTAGAGGATCGTTACTGAGCAGCCAAGGAAGTCAGTTTCTCAGTTCTGTATTTATATATCAACGTACGGTTGTATAACCAGATTGACGATTTATACAAGGTAGACACAAGCACTGCAAACACCTTGTACAACAGAGTCCAGTAAGGCCAAAGAGTACAAAATCCCCAAATCCTTTCAAAAAGTCCAATGTTAACTATGAAAAAAAAAACGTTTGGGGCTCTAAAACATGACAAACATTAAAAAGTAGTTTCTCCAATAATTACAACTGCCTTTGCTTTGCAGAGCTACAGGAACCTGCACGTAGACCTGGAAGCACAACGGCGTTCTAAGGCTCATATTTCTTTGGCCATATTAAAATCTGCTCTTAAAGCTGTTTTCAGTAAGTGCTCGTGTTCACAATCTCTGCTCGTGTGCTGGAGAGTACAGTATCATCACAGTTTAAAGGACACGCTAGCTTGTATCTTTAGGTGATAATAATAAAAATGGTCCCATCCTCAGAGGTTTATCGCCCAGCTCCAGACCTCTGAATTGTTGCCCACATTTCATCGCTTTTTTTCCCCCCAGTGATTCAAATACAAACTATTCCCCAACTTAGCTGCGCTGTTTAAACATTAGACCTTTTTATGTGTATGAGCGAAAACGGTTGATAGATCTAATCCCATTCTTTCCTATAGCAATGTTTGAGTTAAATCACTTCAGTACATGAATAAGCTCCTCTCATGCACACAATAAAGGTTACTGAACGTTGAATTACAGGACAGAATTTAAATAAATGAATAAATAAACAGAAACCCGTGTGCATTTCAGTGGAGGGTTGAGAAAGTAAGATAAAAGAAAGTAACTGTTTTCAAACTATACAACACTTTGTCAGAGACAGCGTCTACCCCACAGATCAAATCAGCCTCATTCCCGGTCCTAAAATATCAAACCATTGCACTTTGTATGCTATTACCTGGACTGTTTAGTGCAGGGGTGTCCAAACTTTTTTCCCTGAGGGCCACATACAGAAAAACATACAAAGGGCTAGGCCACTCACTAGAAGTGAGCTATATTTATAACTTTAATCCACTAGAGGTGATGTACATCGCCTCACCTCTAGTGGATTAGAGTTGACTGAATATGATTCAAGAAAAAAAACAGCCTTTCCATTTGTGGGCTTTCATTTATTAGTTGTGGTACAAGCTGGTCTTTGCCTTGTAGGCTCTTCTTCAGTGTGTTAAGGTGATCAGTGAGATCCACTAAAAATGCCAACCATCAGCATCAGAGAGGGAAGCTTGAAATAGTCTGTGCTAGAGCCCTGGTGCTCGAATTAACAGCCTTACCTCCACTTTCTTGCCCCTCGGCGGACACCGTAGATTCCTTTGCGCTGGCCTGTCCCAGCTGGAGCCCCATCCGTCGCACCTCCACACAGCTCGTCCCATTTAACTCTGATCATGCCAACTGCATCTGGCACAGCTTCAAAAACATCCTCACCTGTCGTGGTGCTCTTTAGACTGCTAACATCAAGCAGCTCCTCCATAATGCAAAAGTGATCGTCATTAGTTATTAGCTGTGCTCTCATCACACACCGCGTCTGAAATTTTCTACACTCACTTGCTCTGTTATGTTTCCTTAATTCTGCCATTTTGGGTCTCCTGTAGCACATTTCTTCTTCGGTTACTCATTTTATAGAGAAGCTGCCTCGTTCAAGACCGTTACTCCACCTAGCGGTGAGACTAAGAAGTACAATACAGTCCAGCGCAAGTTCCATGTGTGGGCAGCTTTCCAATACATTTTTAGAATTTCCTGCAGGCCAATGAAAATTGGACCATGGGCCGCAGTTGGCCCGCGGGCCGTAGTTTGGACACCCCTGGTTTAGTGTATAGGAGAAAATCGCAGCGCCTTAAAGTATATAATCTTTGGACCAGAGATTGCTACCACAATTTCCACATGAATTGTACCAAGCAAACTCTGTCCTAAGTCTGACATTTTACCGAGAATAGTTACAAAGGAGAAAGAAAACACAGAACTCAAAACAACTCATTGAAATTGAATCATCGTAAAGTGTGTTTTTTAGGACAATGTCAAGGAGACACCTCAGAAAAGACAACACCACAAACTGACTACATGGCCTTACAATCTAGTGCTTGAGGAGACAAACCGAAATTTATCTATACCCAAATCCAATTAAAGTGGAAACAGGATAGAGGCCTGAGACACATTTGTATCTACAGATTCAATCTGCACCGCTTTTCAGAAGCAACAATGGATTATTACTTTATTTGATTGCAACAATTATTGTAACGATCAGCTTTCCACCTGCCAGACATTTTGACTGTCAGTGCAATTTTGCTCGGCCCATTCAACAGCGGAGCACAGATCCTGCCAGAAACACTTATTCTCTTTCATCAGCAGAGCTCTTGGCGAGGACAGTCAGACCATCCCCGTGACCACTGTTTGGTCAACAGGTCCCCAGACTACACATGGCTGCTGCGTGCTCAAACACAAACAAAGTCTTGCACCTGTCCCCTCTCATACACATAAGCAAATACCCTGAACCAGGAGGCGAACGAGACCCATGAATCTTGAGAAATATATAAACTGCCTGCTTCCATTCATTACAGCAGTACCCCAGGGGTCCAGCTCCTGCCCCTGCCCATTTGTCTCCACGGTGTCATGGCCACAGGCTTTCCTACATTCATTGCAGTGAGTCTCAACCAGCCGGGCTCCACTGGTCCAAAGAAGCACCAGCAATAAAGCAAAACAACCAGCAGACTGTGCAAGGCCACGGCTGTGGTACTACTGAGTGCCTGTGAGCACAATAACTCAATGATTTACACAGTAGAAGCTCTTTTAAAAGCAGTACATGAATATGTTGCTGGTACCCAAAACACTCCATTGAGTTTAAGACTACTCTAATGTATCAGTGGCATAATGAATTTGTTGATGCTGGTATGTATTAAGTTCTTCTAAAAAAGATAGATCAGGATCAAAATTCCTTTATTGTCATGGCCTTAATATATACACACAATGAAATTCAGGGGCCTATGACATTCATCCATAGAGCCATCAACTAGTCTGCCCTCATTTAACTGCCCTAACTTACTAGATAAGTTAGCGGTTGGTCCTAAAACCTAAACCTCATGGGTATAAAAAGAAACCAAAAGCTTCCTGTTACATGAAGGATTGAATGCAAACACACAGCACATACTGAAAAGATGGAGGCAGCTGCCAAGGCTTAAGATCAACACATCTTAAAAAAGAGAAACAAAGCCGAACACGGCTCCATTTAGATTGTGTCTTGGGTACTCAATCATATGGGCAAATGCATTTGGAATGAAATTAATGTCATTCTTTCAGACAGAGGTAAAAATGCATAAATTCACAGAAAAATGTCAAACCCTTAAACAACTCAGCAAAACAGATGAGCACACAAACAGCAATCAATGGCTCAATGCCGTGGCATCCATTCCTACCACAGCAGAAAAGGTAGTTCACCAAGTGAATGACCGATACGACCTCCAGTTTCTAAAGACATTAGTTTTTATGCCTGTGTTTACTACTGCCAAACATTTGATTAGATAACTATTATAATGCAATTACCTCTTTGATTCCAATTAATTTCAACCATAAATGAATCAGACATTTGCTCAAAAGCTTTCAGATGTGCCTATAATACATAAGTTTTCATTCTTAGCGTGCTGCAGATGGCTATGGGATGGAAACAAACCCCTGACCCCGGCAAAGTGCCATCTCAGGGATTGTAATCACATTTTTCATTTTCGCCATGTTGTGTGACAATTCCATTTAGCTGTGCTCATTTGCTACTAATAAAAACAGCAAGAGCGAACCGAGTAACAAACATAATTCAGTCCAGTTAGTCGGCTATCTCATTCTAACAAGTGCAAAATCAATTAGAAATGCATTACAATCTAATTTTTACTTAACTAGAACCATGTAATCAGCTTAATCAAAATTAAAAAAACAGGTGTGAGAATTGAGTTATAAAGTGACTTCACTTGAGCTGAGTCTAACAACAGCTAGAGCTTTCCCTTCTAAAATAAAAGCTTATGTGAAACTAGATGTAAATGAGGGCAGAAAATAACTCGCTAGCCCGAACTCCCACGGGAAGTGACTTGTTTTACCCTGGCAGAATTACACCTTTTTTCCTATGCAGTGCCATGAGCACCTGGATAAAATGTTACATTTCAGAGGGCTAAAAGAGCCATCGGGTCCTATCAGGTCCTTTCTGCTGCTGCTGACTGACAGGCAGTTTAAGGTGGGCATGGGGTGAGGCATCACAGGCATCCCTCAGCACTTCACTACAACAATAACAGACTTGGTTAAAAAAAAAAAGCTATGGATGGACTGCAACATCTAGGCCAGGGGTGTCAAACATACGGCCCGAGGACCAAAACCGGCCCGCCAGAGGGTCCAATCCGGCCCACGGGATGACTTTGCAAAGTGTGAAAATTGCAGAGAAGACAAATTTCAGGTTGTTCATAATGTTTTGTAAAAAGATAGTTCATTAAATGTGAGCATTTTCAGAACGTACTTGTACTTTTTTGCACTAAAACAAAGGGGAAATTTTGGAGTTGTAGTTATTTATAGGTTATCATGCTGTGATTTTACTGGTCCAGCCCACTTGAGATCAAATTGAGCTGTATGTGGCCCCTGAGCTAAAATGAGTTTGACACCCCTGATCTAGGGAGACGAGAGGTAGCGCATTAACAGTTAAAACAACCGCAACAGCATATGAGATTTAGGGAAGCAATCACAGGCAAACTCAAATTTATCTCCAAGCGTGGCAGGCGATATAAAATAAGTAAAACTATTTAAATAAAACCTTTCCTTACCATTTAAAGACAGGTTTAATCCATCTCAGCACACTACAGGCAACAGATGCAGCGCTCAGCAGAAACGAGATGTTATCGTAAGAAAAATGGGGAGGTGCAGCCTCACTGATGTTCTGCTTTAATACAACATGAAAGTCAAGTTTGCAGGGGAATCTGTTGCACATCTGAGCAAAACCTGAGGAGATAGAGGGCATTGTGTGCTAGCCCTTGAATAAATCCCCTAAACATAGTGCAACTCCTAACAGAAGTAGTGTACATGTTTTCGTTTACTAGGATCAGGTGCTGTAAGGGATAGCTGTGTGAGCCCAACAGATTTACACATTTCTGTTATGTAATCACAGCACGCACATAAATGGTTAAGTATCCTTGTAAAACAGACAATAACTTGATTATAAACATGTTTATTCTGAAAGTTAATTATCACAAAAAAATTTGAACTACAGAACACATCAAATGGTTGCAGGCATCGAAAACATGGACAACTTGTATCTACTTAAATAGAATGCAGTGCATTTCCCATTAAGTCCTCACCGTGCATGTGTATATGTGCTTATGTTTGCAAGTATGCGAGAGGAGGGAAGAAAAAAAAAAAAAAGAGTGGGAGAGTAAACGGTCTTATCAGGGATGTGCAGGTCCAGCCCAGCCATTTTGAGTGTGTGTCACAAAGTGAAAAGAGTGCTAGCAACTGTGCTGCTGCTTAAAGCTGCCACCACCCCCACATGACCACAGTACATGCAGGAACAACTGGCGGACTTAAGACAGGCACAGTGATGATTTCTTTTGTGGCTTACTGACCCACTCTCTGCTCTGCTTCCCCAAATAACAGAGAAAGAAAATCTGTTATATTCATCAAAAAGAAAAGAAAATCCAGAATAAGGTCACCAAACATTATTTCACAAAGGACAGGTGAACAGTTACAAGTACTCTGACGTTTACTCATTCATAGAGAAGCAAAAAAAACAAGACAACAAAAATACTAAACACATTTGTCACATTTAGAGCCAATTGCTGGCTGTACCGAGACTAAGGAAAAGCAGAATACTTGTCACAGATCAGAAGCTCCTACTGAGCAGCCAGTCTCCTTATGTTCATGATCAACGTCTTGCTGTAGTCCTTATGGTCAACGGGCCTCGCGTCCATCAGTGTGACCTTGATCCTGGACTCATCCTGTCGGACAAACAATAAGAAAACCATTTGAATGAAAATTAGCTAGTACGCCTCTGCTTGGATTTGAAAGTTTGGCTCGGCTGATTTCTCTGGCCCCTCCCTAACCGTGACGAAGTAAGCACCTCCAAAGGTCTATTACATATCTTCACACACACTCCCACACACCACTGTCGGCTGAACACACACACTGTACACACAATACACAGGCACCCACTCCCTTCCTCCTTGACAAAGTAGGTTAATGTGAGATGTTTGGACTGGGTAACAGAAATGTGTTGGCATTCAAGTGAAGTCTCACAAAAAAAAAAAAAAAAACAAACAGAGGCAGCTTTTAAAGCCATAACCACCTCCACAGCTGTCTAGACATGAGAAGGTCACTTCTACCACAGCCATTATTCTCTGCATTTAAGCAGAGGTTACACTCATTTTGTCTCCATTAATCCTCTGCAGCTGAAGTGGCTGAAATGTAAATCATCTTCCTTTAGACTGGTGGTCACATTCTTTAAAAATAGCCTGTTTTATATATATACACACTAATTTATTCACATGTATGAGAAACATGAACATACTTTATATAAAAATATACAATAACAGAAAACTTCGTTACAGTCTGGCATATAGTTATACATTATACATCAATACAGACAAATGAACCTGAAATTAAAAACGTATTAAATGAATATGTCACTTCTGGCTACTGTCTTGGTGTGAGTTAGGTAATAGGTACGATGTGGAAAAACAGATTAAAAGACATTTTTATTGTTTAGTTGAAGGAATACATGCAGACCCAGACACACTGAAGGTTCTGATGACTAGAGTTGCTACGGAGAAATGTTTTATGAGCTATTTTCTACAAGTGCATGAGTACGCACATGCACAAGAGAGATGCAAATCAGATTCTGCCATCGGTTTTACATAATTAAACAGATCAACTGTTGGTTGCAATAATGCGCTATGAAACATAGCAATTCAAAGGGAAGGAGAGGCTGTAAACTAGAAAACATTGAAATAAGCTTTGCAAATATTGTAAGAGTAAGAAAATGGATTCAGCACATTTATCTGGCCTCAAGGATACACAGAATGCATTTTGGTGAGCAACACTGAATATAAAGAGAGACTTTGTTTATGAGAAAACTCCACAGGGCAGCTTTAAGTGTTGAAATGACCGTCTGGGTTTCTAAAAGGTCGCCAGAGATTTAACTTTCAGGTTAAGAGATTCGTTGCTCTGTGACTCGAATGTAATCATCAATGCAGAAGGTTCAAATGTAGCTGCCCTTCTCAGGTTAAGCCCCATTTAAAACCAGCACACCTCTGTCTGTCCAGCCTCTTTCACGCACCACTGTAAAAATCACATTCTGGCAGAGGGGAGAGGGTAATCCATCACATTTGTGATTGGAACATGATGTTACAAAAATCTTGTCTGCTCCTCGAAAGTAACAGAAACTTTAAGTTTCTTATTAACAAGTTTCTGTGACTGAATTTCAAATGTAGGAATGATATTAATGAATGACAGTCAGCCCACTAAAAACGAAGGACCTCTTGTTTATCTTAAAGAAAAAAACGGAATTATGAGCAAGGCATTATGATAGTGTTCCTCCATCCATCATATACACTGACAGTAATGGTGACTGTGGTTGCAGCTGATGAGTGGGAGAGTAAGATGAGGTGTGTGAATCTGTAAGCAGAAAACACCACACAGCCAACTTGGGTGTTGATCCACACTTGGACAACCTGTGCTGCCCCCCCTCCTCCCCCACCCATCGCTGCGAGTTTGTACACACACACACACACACACACACACACACAAGTGCAAGAGGAACAGCACATACATAAATTTGTTCTGCTGTGACCTTTTTCTAACAGCTTTAAACTTGCCAGGAACACTGACAGCAAACAACAGCCAAGGAAACTAACCGTTTTATACTCACAAAAGCAGACATTCTAGTTCTTTTTAAAAGCTGCAGCGGATAAAGAATCAACTGGAAATTGGCATAGACACTCATGTACCAACATCTAATGAGTAATTTGAAAATCAGTCAAATCTTCCCTTTAAATCCCTACCATAAATGTTTGCTGTATATTTGATCTTTGCACACAGTGTTACATCACACAGTGGTTCTACCCAGCCCTAGAAAACTAGAGGTACAGCATTGGGAACCACAGCAAACCATTTCACTGCTCTCTACAATCACATTACCACCCTGCACTGAACTTGTAAGACAGACAGGATTTATGAGTGGAAAAAATGCTTTCAAATCCAGCACATTTCTGTTTGAAACTGGGCCTGCAGTGGTCAAGACTGGGCAGGTGCTGCAATGAAAATCCTTGAATGTTTAATATCAACACTTTTCATCAGCATGATGCTTTTGAGACCCTTAAATCAGTTACGATGTCTAGACACAGCCAACAGGGACAACGAGACCTTAATAACAGCACAATAGTTCGAATATTATAGCCCCAAGCAGGCACTCCTGATGTCAGGCAAGTTAAAGATTATGACTGTCAAAGACTGAAGTGCTGAGGGGTAATATTTAAAAGATTGAGTTTTGACAGTAATAACACATTTATGGGAATAAAGTAATTTCACCCACTGACATTTTGAGAGTTACAATACAATTACCTACTCATAATATCACAATAATGTCAATATTTTGAATACCGAAGTACAACTTGGATATTGATTTGTGTGAAAATAATTAGGCAATGCATCACACCCACAGGAACTAGCTGCACATCACATTTGTTTTGACATAAACTAATTATTCAGTGTTGTGATTTAATTGCATCAATTTAACTATATTAAGTGGCATGGCTTTTGGTTCTCAATGTCACCCCATATTTATCCTTAAAAAGGCTCATCTATTTAAGACATATTGATGGCTGGACAAACTTTAATGTAGTTTTGACTTTATCCTTAAGATGACACAAGGCTCTATCAAAAGTGTCTTGGTTTGGCCTAAATTTAGTCAATCCATCCATCCATCCTCTTCCGCTTATCTGGGTTTGGATCGTGGTGGCAACAGGTCAAGCAGGGCACTCCAGAGCCCATTCTCCCGAGCAGCTTCTCCTGGGGGATCCCGAGGCGTTCCCAGGCCAGATGAGATACGTAATCCCGCTAGCGAGCTCTGGGTCTGCCCCGGGGTCTCCTCCCAGTAGGATGTAAACTTCCAAAAGGAGGCGTCCAGGAGGCATCCTGGCCAGATGTTCGAACCACCTCAACTGGCTCCTTTCGATATGAACGAGCAGCGACTGAGTCAAGACCTGCTTTCCCTTCCTGAGCCGCCACATTTTTGTTAATTTGCTTTAAAAAAAAATTCGACTGACAAATTTATCAACTGCGTCAGCTTTGGTACTGTATATGCACGCATATGGCTAAACATCTTGCCAACGTTAAATATAGCTAAGGTGACCTCGAAATGTGCTGACAGTGTCTTAATTTCGTAATTTCATCAGGATCTTCGTGGGACTGAATTACAAATGATGAGTGTATTTGACTCAACAGTTGGGATAACCCTTGTTAGAGAGTCCTGTCAAAGTTTAGGTCTCACTACAGTACAAGAGAATGAATCGGTGTCATTTACTGTTGAGAACCTGTCTCTACAACACTGTAGACATGACAACACGTGAGAGCACAGCACAATTGCTGGCTTGTAGCATTGAGGAGAAGAAAATAAACTGAAAGAGGGGTTTGCAGGTGTCTCTGTTAAAGGAATATGGGGTTTGGAGGCAGCAGCCAATACATGCTTGCAGTAGTGCCATTGGCAGTTGGGATGCTGAGCTGACTATGACAGACACAGTGGCCTCTTCTGTGCGTTGAAGGCGGATGCAGCCTCTGGCTCGGCTCCAGACTTCCTGCTCAGAGTCCCAGCCCAATCAATTCTTTTATGTGCTTCCCTCAAAACAAACCTCTATCTGTGCGGCCTACAGGAAAGAGTGACCACGACTAATCTGTGTGTGCGTCCCTCACAAAGCCACTGAAAATGAGCAGCATTCTTTTTGTTTTACAGATGGTTCTGTCAGTCAAAGTGAAAGCAGGGTAGGATTGTCAATGAATGGGAAACTACCAAAGAGGAAAACACAAACATGTAAAACATAAAGAACTTGTTTACATGTGATGCAATTGGAGCTTATGAAGGAACATGGACATATCCATTGTATTGTAGCAATATGGTCCATCTAGAAAATGAGCTGTGATGACAACAAACCCATAAGCACTTTATCTGACTAGTTACCTTTCATGGTCTACTTACGTTATACGTTTCTAGCTTCACTCTGCTGCGAAAGACAAATGTGTTGAAGTTGGCTTGCTGGAAGACCTCGTCAAAGGCGGCTTCGTTCTGAAATAGAGAAAGATTTGATGGCTCAATTTCAAGGGGTAAACAAATTCTTTTAATCAATTGTCATTTTCATCAGCGTTTCAAGTGCAAAATTAAGTGTCTATATAACTGCACACCGAAAAAATAAAAGACTGTGATTTTCTAAGTAATTACCCCTAGAAGACACAAAGCACAGTAGGTGTCTTTAAGACAGCTTCGTCGCTGCAGGAGCGCGTGCGAGTGTGAATGTTTGGCAGCAACAAAGCTTAAGGTTTAGCTCCTTCCCTGGCCATTTCCTGAGGCCAGTATTATATTCAGGAAGAGGAGTCTCACCGAGTCCTTGAGCTGTCCTAAGTAAGCTGCATTCTGGCCCAGGATGGTCTCTGCACTGTCCTGGAAGCAGGTCACCCACTGGTTGTCCCCATAATCTGCAATGTTGGCCTGTCGGAAAATACAGAAAACAAAAGGCAAGAGTAAATGGCAAGAAAAGTTAGATGAATACACAGTTTAGGTCAGTGTGCTCTTGTTTATATTTTTTTAAATGTTGTTTAAGTTTGTTTGATAAAGTAATTGCTGGATGATTCAATATGGCATGTTAACAGACTGCTCTGCTCTTAAGAAATCATTGCATCCTCTAATTAGCCTATGTCCTGCTGGCAAGCCTGGCAAAACAGTCACTGTGCGCTTGTGATACATACAGTGGAAGCAAAATCACAGCTTATGCTACAGCTTGTGAAGAATAACAATATGTCAACTGGTGAGTGGTACAAAACAAAAGCCGCTTATTTCAGATGCCTGGCTGCAATTGCTCTGTTGCTGACTAAGTGAGTTTTTGTATTTTATGTTTTTGTTTAAGTAATGTTTGTTTGCAAATGAGCTGAGAAAAAGGACCTGTATTAGTGTTCCTTTCCGCACTCTGTAAAATGACTAACAGCACAGTAAGGTTAGCTGCAGCAATTAAATCAACCTAGTGCTGATTTTCACACAACAACTGTAAAAGTGAGCTTCAAAGGTCTCTAAAATTAATTACAAAGAGCAGATTGGGGTAGTGTTATGCTACAGGGAGGGGAGCACGAGGCCTGAGTCCTGGGAGGAAGAAAGATGACAAAGGACAGTATAAAAGGGGAACAGTGGGACAGGGAAATGAGATGGACAAGAGGGATGACACCTATCGCCTCAGCTGAATCATCTGCTCAGGATTAAGCAGGTAGAACAGACATTTAAGATTTAGCATATGTGCTTGTGTGTGAGTGCATGTGTGGCACAGACTTGCAAGTTTTGGGGAACCCAGTGCTGAGTGACTTACAGAAAGGATGAGGCGGTACTGGAAGTTCGGGAACTCTTTGTCGCACTTTTCACAGCGGTACATGCCATTCTGTTGGTCTATCACTTTTTTGTTGCACTCTTGGCTGGGACAGGCCTGGTAAAGGCAATTTTCCTTGCGCAGGTACACTATGGTAGCTTTGCAGGTGAAGTAGTCGGCCTAAAATGGAAAATAAATACAAACAAACAAACCTTTTACTAGATGTCTTCTCTCTGTCGACCCCTGCGATTTGTATGTTAAATGTGTTGACTGTTGAAAATCAGGAATAACACAGCATGAAATTGACATTGAAAAGGCATTTTAAGACGTATATAGTGTTGTGTGTGAACAGCCAGAAAGCAACATTTGTGGAGCAGATGCACATGTTACACTCCCAACCAGAAACCTAATGGCTCTGACACAAATGCAAACTAGTGTGGCAGCTGCAGCATTTAGGTGGCTGCACATAAACAACCTTCAGGAAACGTTCAAAGTAGGCATGGAAAACACCTGAGCAAGTGACATTGGATAAATAAATGGATTCAAGAAAAGTTTAAACATGTTTGCAAATGATTCCCCATCACAATTCCACCGCTAGAAGGGTTTCCTCATGCTGGGCAGGCCCTAGTGCACACAACAGACAGCTGACGCGCCCCAACAGCTGATTGTTTTGGACAGAGTCTCCCACTCCGACTAATCTCAACATTGGCTGTGACAACATAGAGGACACTAGGCCCCTGTACGCTTTGATAAAGGCTAAAAGTGCTTGTTCAGGGTGTGGGAACAGAGCAACAGGCCTGCCACTTTGGAGCAAAAACACAAAGTGCATCAACCGATCATTAATGCCACTTTGTGTTGTGAACACAACACAGACATCTATGAACACAAAGGACTGAAGCACGAAAAAAATATATTTTGAAAAATGTGAACACATCTTTGAAATATTTCAGCGATCCAGTCATCCTGATTTATTTTCACGGTCAAGAACAGTCATTCAAATGAAGTGCATGCATAAATATCTTGCGGAGTGCTACACTGACCTTTACAAAAGCTCTTACTAATATTACTAACATTTGCTTAAGTAATGGCAGACCTGAAATTAAGTCATTTTCAGGGCAAGGCCATTTTGGCCTTTGATAAATAACTTATTGGGCCATCACAAAAAATATAGGGCACCCAGGCCTACAGCAATGATGCAATAACAATAAGTGATGTTAGATTGCACAAAGACAAAACAGTATAAAATCTGTAAGTATGACTAAATGTTAAAACACTGAAAATCATGATTACAGACATACAAATTTTCAGCTGTACATGGAAGACATTTCCTACTAATGATTGAAAATGTGTGAAAAAATATCAATGAAATACAAAGTAAAATCATTACATTAAGTAGTATGTTAATATAATGATCAAATAGCATCAGTAAAATCAATATATCTTAATCAGATGCTGCAGAAAGTATTTCTGTAAAACAGCAGTTACTAGACTCACCCTGGTGTGTCATTCCTGGTTGCCAGTGTTTCTGTCACTGGTACCATTTTTGCTGCTCGTTATCAACCCAGTTCATTTTACAATATTCTTCATTACATTGGCGAATTGCTTGATGTGTCTTATATTTAGATACTGTCTAGTTTAATGATAATGGTACATACTAAATGAGGTTCATTTGTGGTGTTGTAGATGAGGCGGAGTAAATTAGAGGTGCTGCTCTGCACCATGGATTGTACAGCCCTAAGCAACGTCCTGAAAAACTTTAAAACACACATGTATTAATACTTATACTCAAAAGTGTAGTGAGTGTTTAGCTGCTTGTGCTCATCACATAACGCCAATTGCTGTTAGTGTGTTAGTTGTGAATATCTATATTAACATTACACATATATTTGGGGAGTGGGCAAAAATGTGCTTCTGTTGATGTCCAGTGTGACGATGGAGACACTGGGAACCTTGAGTTTGTTTATTTTGCTCCCTATCACGTAGTTTAAATTTTTACATTTCATTTTACGGACACAACGGCCAGTTGAAAACAGGACCTGCCAATCTGGCCATGTGGGTAGTTAACTTTAGAGGGGCATAACAGCCATACCCAGGACATGCATGGCACTGGCTGTAAGGAAAATAATGTATCAAAAAACTGATTGTACTTTAGGGAGATTTTCAAAGTTAATTCTTTCCCCTCTCTCTTCTTCAAGTGCTGATCAGTGCGCTACAGCATTCAACCCCAATTAACTTCCAAAACAGGACAATTGATAATTCATGTCACTTCTGGCAGAAGAGTAGAAGAGTCTGGTAATGGCAGCAACAAAACAAGAGAAAATCATCCTGTTCCAACACAAGGAGCCGCTGGCTATGCTTTTTTTAATTACTGTTTTGATTTACCAACAAAACAACCCAGACATCAACCTCTGCTGCTTTTTCAAAGGAGGTTCAATTAATCAAGTAAATACCTCTTCAATTAGTGTGTGACTGAGCAGGGCTGCCACAGTGGGAAGAGGACAGAAGGACTTGTTTCTCGCCTCTGTCATAAGCCTTTACAAATGCAGTGTCAAGCCGACAAGAGGAGGGTGACCACTTACTGTCAGAGAGGGCACGGGAGCAATGTGGAAACTTGAGATTGTGACACAAAGACTTTGTGACAGGGACAATTAATTGCAACAGACTTTGGTTGGGGAGGTCTTGAGAGGCCTGACCCCCATGCCCGTGTGTACGGGATGTCTCAGAGGGGTTGAGGACATCCTCGGCTCAGCGCCTTTGTCAGTGGCGAGCCTCATCACACGCCATACTGAGGAGGAGCAGGGGCCTCCACAGCCCAGGGTCAAACCTTTCCTTCTGAACAGCAGGGAGTTAATGCTAGGAGAAGCCTTTCACCTGACAGGGAGCTAATGGTTATAGTCAGGATTTCAGGTGTGGAATTTAAGAGAAAAGCAATAGGTGAGGCTGCTGCATAGTAGGCCTCCATATGACAGAATTGCTGAAGTGGCTATACTAATAAAAAGGCATAAGGAAGAGAAATGTACTGTCTGTGACTGGGAATCCTGATGTTCTGGCCACAGAGAAGAGAATTATGAGTGCACCAGTAGCAGGGCGGGGTCACTCATAGCCTCGGGCAGCAGACAAACAGGGACAGTTTTACAACTGGATAAAAATCCTGAAATTATTCAATCATCAAAACATGTTTCTCACTTAATTGAGACTCACAGATGACTGCTGCTGCTGCTCCTGTTTAAGCCATTTATTTTTACATTTTTCTTTGTTTTCTAAGCAATCATGGTCCCTCAAGTCTTCATTGAGCTTCCAAACAAACAATACATGCCCCATTCTCCATTGTCGTTCTCTCGTCTTTCACAACCACAGAAAAATGTTGGTGTCCTTTCACAATCTTGAACATCTATTAAATGTCCTAGTCTTAATGGGACATCATACTGTGATGATGACTAATGTGCAGAGGCATGTTAAATTATGATCTCTGTACAGGTCACATTATCTTCTCTAGACAACTTATACACTTCTTTGAGCACCATTTCCCACAACAGTGTAAATAAAAAAAGGGAGAAATTAAAGAACACACATTATTTCACTTACCCAAGGGCAGTAATTTCACTCCAGAGGGCAAAGAATAGAGCCTATGTAATCTTAGTAATCAATACCACACATAAATGTGACTTTCAGCGTGAACATACACCTCGCTAGGCTGTGAGAGGACACGAACAATAAGAGGATTAATGAGTAGAAAGGGGTCTGGAACCTTAGTGGAATCTGTTTTTTAAGCACATATATCTGGTGGTGTAGATATTTTATATGTCTATGATTGTGAAGATTCATCATGCTGACTCCCAGCTAAAAGTATCTTTGCAAATCATAGAGACAAATGACAAGATTACACTGTAGCAAGACTATACAGAGCTGCAAATTGTACCGTGTGCAAATGCAGCTCGACTGTGAGCACCTTCACATTTGTTGTTTGGGATTCAAAACCAGTCTTTCAGTCTGTCCTTGAATATCTTCAAAGAATCACCCTTGAATAACAATATGTCTGGGGTTACCATATCTTGAATGTTTGAGTGCGTCAAGGCAAAGCTGAGCGTGGGCGTACCTTGTCTCCATGTCCCAGGTGCTCAGTCTTAACGTCAGATAGAGTCTTCCAGCCTGTGTTTCCTCCCCTGCTGCCACCTTTCACCTCCGTCAGAGACTGTCCATCCATGGCATGACCCTCCTCGTCATACCTATGTGAAAGAAAACAAATGCCAGTCACTGCTGATTTGAGTCCAGTCACATATAGTTTAGGATTGCAACTAGCAATTATATTCATCATTGAATAATCATTATTATTCCCTCAGTAAAGTGTTTGGGAAATTGAGATACGCATCTTTTTTCCATGCTTTTTTTATGGACGAAAGCCCAAGCCGACATATTCCTATTGCCTGTTTTGTCCCACTAACAGCTGAAAATCAAGATTAAAGTTTAACGTCACAGAAGACCAGGACAATTAAAAAATATTAGACATTTGAGACATGAAAGCAATTGAATATTAGACATTTTTGCTGTGTGTGTAGGGATGTGCAAAATATTGACCAGAGAATGTGTAAAAGTCACAGTATGAAGTGAAAAACATGGTAACCAAGAGATTTGCATACATGTAAAACAATGAATCCGGTGTGTAGACTTGACAACTCGACATTAGATCAATCAATTCTATAGTGTATTACGATATTTGCCCAGATAAAAATAAATGTAAGAAAGCAGCATATCCACTTGAGAGATTCATAATGTGGCAATGCCGAGGCCCACTTTTGGACGGCAGCTTTATTTATTTTAATACATCTGAACCAAAGCAGGAGACAATACGCTGCTGTTCACATGGCTGTCAACAGACAGCAGGCTGTCCATTTAACAGTTAGCTTAAGGAAAAAAAAAATCTTGTTCCAGGCTGAGCATCCATTTGTGTTTGTCAAAGCAGGGATGGCTCAGCTGAGAGCAAGGCAGGCTGAGAGGCTTGTGAAATGAATCAACAGCAGAGGGACAGATGAGCTGGCCAGGGTCAGGGCTGTTACGGTGATATCAGAAACCCATTTTCTCCCAATGTTCCCGGTAATTCAGGGAAGACAATAGGAAGAAGAAGAAAAAGAGGGAAGGCGGGGTAGAGAGAGAAGAAAGATGGGTGGAGGTAAAACGCAGTTGTGGGGAAAGAAACAACAGTTTAAAACGGTCAGAGAGATCAATAGAGCTTACTAATCTGTTACCCACAAGGTAGAGTGGCACACAATGAGGAGGTAAGGCTGTAAATACGGTGAAAGTATGCCTTGCTCCTGGAGCCATGACTAATTGAAAATATTCCCATTAACGGTTCAGACTGTGGCTAGGGCAACACACAAGCTGCCAATTTCCCACTCCTGCTGACAAATGTGAGCAATTCTTCGTGGTGGCACCAGACTTTTCTATAGTGCACCTGCACTGCTTTGTTTCAATTGTGCCAGCACCTAGTTAGAAGCTTGGAAAAAGATACTCTGACAAATCAAATCTGGATACCATTTCTTGTCATGGCCCAACATCTCTCCTACGACAGATGTGCTACAGGAGAAAATTGTAGTGACAACATAGCTGAGGTGATTAAAAATGCATCAGACTTTAAAAGGTAAGACTGCAGACTGGTAAGGCTTCACAGTCCTACATGGCTGCTCTGGACATCTGATTTGACAGATACCCAAAAGGACTGTAAAACGCTCAACAAGATACCACCGTGACAGTTCCCAGGTTTAAAGCTGCTGCTGTTTTTCTGTTTATCATAGAGACAGCGAGGTGCACAGGAAACAGAAATGGCACGGAAGACAGTGATAAAGGAGACAAAAAGGGGACAAATTGGACCTGGCAGAAAATGTGCAACAGTCAACTGAGAGCAGGCAGATCCCAGCTTAGAGCAGCACAGCTTCAGTGAGACAAACTATCTGCAGAACACCAAGATAGATGACTGGAGGTTGGTAGACATGCATGTGCATGGCATAGACATATCAAATGTCAGTGTGTCAATGAACAAGGACAAGGCAGGAGCAGAGACGCGTCAGATGAGGAGGCATGAGGGGATGATGGGAAAGTCTCAGTAAGCAGTGTTCTCTGCTCCGGGCTAAGACTCTAATGCCTGGGCTGAGAGCGGCAAACACACCACAAATACGATTACTCAATGTTGTGTGCGACATGGTGTTAGCTACTTCATCTGTAGTGACTGGCATGTGGGCAAACGTTGAGCTACCAGTAACTTAATGGAAGCAGCATTAGTAGATTATATTAATGTAAATGTTGATGAATGCATGTTTTGCTTTATTCTCATTTTGGCAAAATAACAGCAACATGTTAATTTTTCTTCATAATGGAAAGATACCGCAGTCGTAAAACCATCTGTGGTAGAGAGCAATGTAGAATAAATGAGTGAGCAAACAGCAATCTAATGTTAATGTCATTCTTACAACATAGGACAGTTCTGCATGCATCAGTAGACTCTCAATAAGTCACAATAGCTGAATTTTAATGAGTTTGTCCTATACATATATGATGAAAAAGAAGCACAAGCTGTTGTTATGCTGCAGCATTTTTCTGGTAAAATGAGACAGAGATGACATCAGAAGGGAAGTTTGGCAGTGGTGACTGAATTGAGCGAAAATGCCTCCAAGGGAAGAATTCCTCACCTTTGTCAGACACCAGTTTCCAAATTTGGTTTAAAAAATTCAGTGCAGTAATCAGTTACTAATTCAATTCAGCTAATAATTAAGCCCTCGCAATTCAGATGGTATTCTTCCACCTTTTTCCCCTAAATCAATACAGCACAGTAAAACATTTGGGTAAAATAACAGTCAATTAAATGATGAGGCGCATCATGTTCACTAGACTGTGTTAAAGCTTGTTTGCTCATGGCTGACATAATTAGTGCCCTAAATATAAACTGTGGCCTGTACATGTGGAAATGTTGGAGTCTTGATAAGGAAGAAGGGAGAAAATGTCAGCTTGGACCAAAGCATGACAATCTCCAAATGTGCTGTTGCCACCTAATGGACAACTGCATTTGCACAGTTACATGGATGAAAATGTGAATGTGAAGTCAGATTCTTGCACTGATAAATTTCACAGAGGAATTAACGGTAGGTTTAACGTCAAAGTGGTATGGGTGCTTGATTATGGCACAAATCATTTTTCGATAACGATTATTTTGGTTAATATTGAGATTAGGATTATTTAATATGATTATGCATCGACTTTGGTAACATTAAACATTGTTTTATTAACGTGAATTTCCTCAAACTTTAAATGTAATTCAACTGAAAAATAAGTAAACTATATCAATTGACAATAAACTAAGTAAATATAAACATTTAAAAAATAAAAAAAAATACATTTCATCCAAATAAATATCAACTATGTTGTAATGCACATGTGGAAAACATGCATTCAATGTATAAAAACAATAAATATAAATAAATTAGACCAAAATGAGGGAGGAGACACTAAACCCCCGTGCCTCCCTCTGGAGGAAGGAGGAGGCGCATGGTGGATGGCTAGGGTAAGGATGCTCCACCACACTTGGATTAAGGTCCTGAATGGCAGACCAGGCCAGTTTCTCAGTTATACTGTTTACAAAAATCGTAACTGAAGATATAATTTGATTAAATTGCCAAGCCCTACAAGGTAGCAACCTATGTCAACTAATCTCAAAAAGATAGTGAGGGCATACAGCACATGCACACACAACAACGCACTGACACATTGAAGACCCCAAATTATCCCAAGATCAAGATTATTAGTGCATAGGGCAGCATTCTTACTTATAAGCATGCTGGAAAGTGCTGAGTTGCACCACTAAAACTCAACATGAGTTTGAGACAACAGCCCACCAAGGATAGACTATTCATTTGAGGAAATCCCAAAGGTCTGCGCCAAGACACAATCAATTAAGACGCCTCCACAAGTAAAACAATGATGTTTCAGCAGCCCTGGCTGTACAGTAAAAGCATATCTTTGTTTGGCTGAGAGAAAAAAAGCTTTGGATTCTTCTGTGCAAGATTAAAAAAAATTATCATCAAAAGATTCACTCAGGGTTTAATTGATTTGCCTCCTTGTTCAGTTTTCCATAACTCACATGTTGGCTTACAGAACAATCATTAAGGGACACACTTCTTGGAGGGCTACCATCCTGAGACCGAGGCTTATCACCAGCACAACAAAACACACAGCTGGCAGTCTTCCAATGAGAACACACAACAACTTTTCTCATCACCAGATATCATCTCTCTAACGAAGCCTTAAAATAAAGATAAATAACTAAGGAGACTATTCTCCTCACCCTCTTCACAGCATGAAGCTGGCTTGGCGACAGCACTTAGATGTCTGCATAACGATCTTGTCTTCACCATGGTTCTCACTTGGCTCGAGAGTAATGAGTCCAGTCTGGCCTCCTTCCATCTGTGACTTTTAAACTGTTCATTAGTGGAAGCCTGCGGACCTGAGGGAAGCCATTGTCCAAGGAGGACCCACGTGGGCCGACCCCTCTCCTTCAGAGGATAAACCAACGCACGGATTTAAGGATCATTATCTCTGGGTGTCCAAGTGAGAAGTGACTGGAGAATGTGGGGAACAACCCTCTGTTCATTACACAGAAAGTGTAGAAAGCCCATGCAACAGCACGGATGTGGAAACACGATTCAGGACTTCATGCTGTTCAGGTAAAAGAAGCAGGCGATCCAGGAGTCAGAGTGCTGGTAATACAGCATTTACTATCACTATGTAAAAATGAAATAATCACATCACAAAAAAATTAAATAATTTAGCAGCAGGTGACAGTGATTGGCATTCTGACAAATAAAACAAAACAAATACATTCGAAGAAGCCAGAGGCTGGTGCTAAAACTATCATCAAGAAACCGCCATGAGTCAAGACATCTGATTAAAGAGGGACATCGGAGCATATTTTGTAATTTGCCTCTTTCTCACCTGCAAAGTAGAGTCACTGCTGTGTGATTATATGGAACGTCTTCTAATTGTGTATAAATACTCACAGCCACATTTGTCAAGGCAGAATAATAGACTGCCTTGGACTTGTCACAAAATAAATTTGAACTATTTACTGTCTTTTATTCCTCTGTGCAGAGCAGGCATTGGTAGGTAAATAAATGGAACCCTTTGGATGCAATCGATTGGATCTCCACTCACAAATCGAGACATTTGCCCTCATGTCAGAGAGGAGGGGCAGACCTGGCCTGTTTAAGTAGATTTTTAAGGCAGACTGATCAATCAGTGTGCCACAGTACTAGAGAGAGGTCCATGTGAGCACTACGGCATTTATCAATCATGTGCCAACCAGTACAGCTTCATACAGCCATCTGTGTCCCTATAAACTTTGACGTCAGACACTGACCAGGTGATGACTTTGTTTAAAAATAGATAACAAAAACAACAAAAATGTCACCTCCTGCAAAGCACATACATACATATAGTGCAAGCTTATTTTTGGTCAACCCAAAGACTGGAGAGTGGAAAAGGAACTGAGGAACTGGCAAATGAGCCCAAAGAAAAGAGAAAAGCTCGAGTCAAATGTTTCTCAACTCCATTTCAAGAGAAGCCAACAAAAAATCTTCAGGGAATAGAGTCACATGCCTTCATTTGTTACTGATCTATCCTACAGCTCTTGGCTGCAGTGCCTCTATATCTTTGATATCTTAACTAATTTCCACGTAATGCTGTGTGTTTAAGTGAAAACACAATACACACACACACACACACACAAAGAGAACAGAAATTCTACAATCAAAATAATCACACAGAAATTAGTCTGGATTTGATTTCATCTCGAGAAGCGATCAGGGGAGTAAAAACCGCATTTCCACAGATTAAGTGCGATTTCCATTTATATGTAATGTTTCATTGTGGCACCCCCCACATTGTGGCTAATGGGGGGAAACTAATCTTGATAATGAGAATCAGAGCATGCTTTCTCCCAGCTTGGGAAATGGAAACTCGCCATTTAGATGCTTTGAGTTCTTCAATTCCAAAACAGTAATACTTGCATCTGAGACATTAGCTTCCAGCAGGTGATATAAATAATAGAAATCCCTCTGGTGCTTAAAGTATACCATGTTTCATACCTGCTGTAAAAACACTTTGTCATGACTGTACAATTGCTAGAGCATATAAGCATTTTTCTGCACGGCATTATCTATGAACCTCAGACTGACTTACCAGCCTCGGAGCTTATATGCCTCTGGGATGTCTGGGTTGACCATCAGGGTGCTGCTAAAGGATGCAGAGAGGGACCGGCCTCCAAAGTCTGAAAGCTTTGCCCCCTTAATGGCTACAATGGGCTGCCCCGAGCCATCAAACTTTTCTGCCTACACAAAACAAGAGAAATGGACAACATGCAATTATTAAAACTTTGATGTTACTTGTATTTGTTTGGATTTAATGCCTTCGGTTTCTTGGTTCATTAACTTACATGTCAGTACTTTGTACAGCAAGAATCTAGTGTTACTGTGAGGCTGTACAGTGGCACTTTGAGCTGAATGCAAAGAAGCTCAGACAGACAGCAAGGTCTTACTTTTAAATGCAGATTTAACATTGTCAGTACACACTCATGTGCTGTCTGAAAAATGGCCAAGTGATACAAGTGAATTTTCACTCGGACTAAGAGAGAGTTTGTCTCAAACTCTGTGTATGTTAAGTGTAGCCTTGAGATCCACAAATGCCTGTTTGTAAATGTTAGAAAGATATTATACAGGTAATTGTAAATTGATTAAAAGTATTTTGTGAGCTTACAAAACTTTTTTTGTATTTGTGGAAATGTTTTATATTTCCAGATCATGCATTTACACGTGTTGTTGACACACAAATAATGAGATACATCTATTTCCATACAACTGACAACTAAGAAAAAGGGGGGCAACAGTAAAGAAAGCCTTCAGAGATGGGAGAAACTATCCAATACTTGCTTTTTGGGCATGGCCATTGTTCTTTATAAACTATACATCTTGCGTACCTCAGCAAGTCCCTCTGGAAAAGGGTTATCTGTCGAACAAACAAACCGGGAACACTGTGCTTCTTGTCAGGAGGAAAGAAATGGTGGCAAACTCAGCACAGTCCCTCTGAGCCACAGGTAAAAATCAACTGCAGGAGGGCAGTTACTTCATCATCCCGTGACAGGGAATTCAGTTAACAATTTCAACCACATCCTCCTCCATTAAACAATGCACACATTGTTAAAAGGTCTTTGACTGTAAAACAACAGTGAGCAGCAAATGTGTGGAACAACCTTTCTCTGACAATGTCGCCAAAAACTGAACAAAAGCTTTATAAAAGCTTTGTGTGATGCAGGTGCTTGTGCCATTGTGCTCCCCTGCTGAATTTGTGATCGAGCTTCAATTTGGCGGTCATTTATAGTAAATCGTCTAAAACCTCCGACATCAAAAAGATACAATATGCAAAATGTGGTCATAATTATATTTTAAAACATTCAAAAAATGAACAGGACTGACGTTACGTCAAAGATGTCCAATAATAGTCTAGTATCACTAGACAATTTAGGTTACAAGGTTTGTTAGAAGAGGACGGTAGGGAGGAGGAGGTGAAACGCGGTCCCCTATCTATTTGGAGCCGGTGGACAAATTTTACAAATTGCACTGATTCGGTCTCTCTTCTCAAAAGCAGTTGTTCTCAGATGATGATTAACATCTGAAAAGACAAGTGCTCTGAGAAGAAAGCTTAACCATTAAAATATGTCTATACATTATGAGGCTGGCATTGATTTTCACCGTCCGTTCAAAAAGCTCCCCACACCACATGTTTTACTCACTGTCTAATGTCTATACTCACTTCTTCTCCCCACAGTGTGACAGTCACCACTTTCCCGGACATGTCCATCAGACCGAATGTCCTCTTGGAAACCTCTTTGTTGGTCTTGGTGGTGAGGCGGGACACTTCGTCCACACTCTTACACACTCCGATCACATCTGTAATGGAACACATGAATCAGGGTTGCACATTAGCAGGAGATGCTGGATGACTGATTCACACTCTCCAGTGAACATTGTGTCATATACTAAATGACATTCTTGAGAAAACCACATATGATTTAATTTTCCAGAAACACAGATTGTTCCCATATAAATGGCATAAATATTGATCAGGTCACTCTAGGTCCCATGGTTGCCAGCACAAACTGGCTCTTGGGAAATAAGTGATTCACTCATTTCAAATCAAGTGTGAGGTCAGTGGCCTGTGTGCCAGGCACTTGCATCCATAATGTAGGAGAGAAACCATTAAATAAACTTTACTTGTTCCCACCAATGCAATTAATCAAGCGTACTTTGTTGACAAATGCAATCAAGCATAATAGATGTAGAGCCATTCATTTGTAAAGGTGCAAGAGTGGCATCAACAATACTACTCATCATCTACAGTATAAACCCACAGAGTAACGGGATGTTAAATGGATTTAACCATGATGCACAAAACTTACCGGTTGACTGTATGCGGGAGAGAAATTACTCAAACAGCAGTAAAGCCGCAGTCTTCATTAAAGGAATTACAAGCAGACTCCTTATTATTACTTCATTTTACCTGTGACAGCAGGTTCTCATTTTCTCATTGGCTCTGCCATGGGGCCCACAGTCAATCTGCACTACAGGCTATTACTGTCATCAGTATTATTAATACCACTTTTATCTCTCTGCTCGTATACTGTAATTACCTCAACCTCCCAGCATATCCGGCTCTGCTTTCCGCTACAAACTCTATCCTCTGCTTATGATAGCTTATTATTGGTTGCTTGGGAACACTTCAGTAGGATCTGAGCTCTGAACTTCAATTGGTTGGTTGGTTTGGGCTTTCCACAATACACAGTGCTTAAGAGAATTATGATGTGTAATACTTACATATATAACACTTACACACCGGGAATTATAGAGGACAAAAGCACTAGACTTTGGTGCATAGTATATTCACAGTGACATTATCACTCCCCTATGCACTGTGTCACACAACTCTCTGTACATTTGTTTAGAGCAAAGAATACATAAGACAACATCAAAATCTCATTTAATGGGCTGGCAAAATGTGGCCTCGATTAAAGCAGCTCACACTAGACAGATCATCTAATTCCAATAGTGCAGCACAGAAACAAAGTGAGCCTTGAGCTCTGCCCCGAAAGGGTTTACACGGCATGGTTGAGTAATAGACATGAGACAGTGTGTAGTAGGGCATGACAAGTTTCTCAATAGCTAAAGTCTAAACCAGTCTCAAGTTAAGTTTTAGTCTAACTACCTACGTGTATACAATATTCTACACTGTAAGATAAGTCTGTTTAGGACAGTTTTCCCAATCCTGGTGTTGGGGACCCACTGTCCTGTATGTCTTAGGTGTTTTGGAGCATGGAACCACCTGATTCAAACTGTATGCACTGTATTCTGTCTACTATAAGAACCATTAAGTATGCCAATTCCAGCAGACTGTTCACACTAATGTATGCTCTAGCAACACATCTTCTCTGCATCCCAGTATTAATTGTGACATGGTCCGAGTTACAGTTGAATGAAAGTTGTTCACCACTAATGTAAATCATCATCATCTGTTCCACTCAATGTATTTTCCAATGTCATTTAAAGGTAAACTATGATTATTAAATACTTTGATTTAAAATGATTTCTACAGCACATTATGCATGTGAGTTGTTCCTCTTAACTGTACCTTAATGTCCTGCAGGTTCCTGAGGAGCTCCTGCTTAGCATTTACTCCCCAATAATGATGCACGTATTGCAGTTATATTTTGATACCACATCCGCAGAACGAATGGGTCGGGTCATAAAAATTAACACTCTGATTACTAGTGAATGGGTTGCAGTGGGTGCAATAACACTGCAGTAACCACCCCCCCACAACAGAAACAATGAGCGCGTCTCCCCATTGAAAGATCTCCTGTGTGCAGCAGCATAATTTCATAAATTAATTTCATAAATTATTTAAATCTCCAAACAGAATCGTTCAGGATCTAATGTTCATCAATGTTCTGTGTTCCTCTACACATCCTAAAGTTCACACTCACAATCCAGGTTCATACAGTGAGATTATTTGGAGCAAAGCTGCATCCTCCTAATAAATCCTGAGCTCCATTAGAACTGTCCAAAACACTTATTTCAGAGGCAAAACGTTTAATTGTGTTTCCCCTGGAAAGTTTCTTCTGTCCTGTCAAGTTTATAGTTTTGCTGCTTAAATGTCCTTTAATATTTGCTGCAGTGACATTACAGCACGCACAGCAACGTTGACAATTACTGAAGGCACCCTTTCTAATCGCCAACCTTAAATCGCTGTAGAAAACAGTCAGACAGACTAGAAACAAGAAAGAAAGCTCACACTGCTAAAAGTAATTTAAAAGGACATACGGCCTACAGGGACCCATAGAGCCAGAAATGTCCATGTGCGGTTCCCTAAACTGGAGAACATAATTCATTACTGTGGGTGGATGATTTATGCTTACATAATCTGCGAATCACTACACTAATCACTACAGCGCGCATCACTATCCTTAATTATTTTATCCAACCATGATTCTCACCAGCCACACTGTGGTGCTAGAACAGTCTGCCTCACGGCCCACGATGCAATACATTTTGGGGCAATTGAGTATGACGAGTGTGCTCACAGCACATATTTAGAAATGTTTGCCTTTTAAATGTTGTTACGTATTGTACGTGGAGGGTTTAAAGCTGACGGTTTCACTCATTTATTCCACCCACTGGTTCAGTCTATAGATGTCTTTTAAGCACCTGTAATAGTTATCAACAGCCAAAAAAAACTTGTGCTTAGAAGTCTGCAACCTGAACCAAACAATACATGAACAATCAGGAGATTCATTCTCTAATAAAGTCATCAGGTTTGAGCTTGCCCGAAACTGAGGGCTATGTGTAGGGCTTGATGTTATATTCCTGACAGCATGTCATGTCTTTGTATATGTAGTTTGGGCTGAAGGCTGTTCAGTGGTTTATCTCAAAATACAGTCCAGGACCATTGTAAGAACCTGGTTGCAGTTGTCTTCACTGGCACAAGTTGGGTTCAGAAATGCCTGGGTACATTAGCATTACTAATGCTCCTTACCAATAATGGCATCTTTGTCTCTGTTCTCCAGGTCAGCAATAGAGACAAAGTCGCACTGCACCATGGGAACATCGCTGCTGTCTTCACAGGGAATGACAGTGGACTCTCCATTGAGCGTCATCTCGTAGTCATTCTTCACTGATGTGTACTGTTTGTTGGCAATCTTCAGGGAGCCCTTGGAGACGTAGTAGACCTGGCCCGTACAGATGGATGAGGCACATGTTAATCAGAGATCTGGGGAGTAATTCACCTGACTGAATGGTGCAAACAAGATATGACTTCAGACAGTCGGGGGGGATCAACAAAGGCTGGCAGATGATCTTAAGCTGCTTACTGTATGGGTACTGTGTGTAGCCAGATGACTCATTCATAGTCTCTGTGGTTTTAACTCACAAAGTACTGGCAGCTGTTGCTAAAGCAGTCTGCAACCAAATCTGTCTTCAACAGCACACTAAAACACAGTTTTGACAGATAATTGGGACACACTGAATCATTATCTAGAGGAGCATCTCACCTTGCCAACCTCAATAAGGCTGAAGAATTTGTCCACCTCTTGGTTGAATCCAGTCACTCGTATCTCTCCCTGTAATAACATGTAAAAAATGGTTCAAGTATTCCAACACATTTCTTAAAAATCAACAGTGGGACCACAATAACACTCACACTCTCATCCACAATCTCCATGGAGAAAAGTTTGCCATCGCCACGAGAGTTGCTCCATGTACGGATGCTGCTCTTGTTGGTTACACGGGCGCGGACGGTCCACCTACCAGACAGACACAGATCTCAGGTTATTCATGTCAATGCACATTTTCACAGCACCTCATGGACACTGAATGCAACTCCACATACACATTCATTCATGGCTCTCGTGGTTCTTTGGATGAATGTTAAGGTGTAAAGACAAAACTGGACATGAATCATTTTCTTGCCTCCTCTGCAACAGACTTTTGAGGGACATTCTGATTACTCATAGGAGAGAAAAGCACAGGTGTAGCTAATGGCATTAATGATGGCTACATTCAGGTGTGCCAGTAGGACAGCATGAGCCCTGTACTGGCAGTCCACAATAGAACCTAGTCGTTCATCATCGGTAACACCTGTGTTTGGCAAATCGACATATCCTGTGAGAAAGGGCTATACTGTGAAACAGTGCAGGGAGGTTCAGGTTTTGACACTTTGTGTCTTTGCAGCAAATGTCTATATCTTACACAGTTATTCACAACAGTGTCATTTTGTAGATACGGTTTTAAGGCCAACTCTCACCCACCAGACTCTTCCTAACATCCTTGTCATAAACAACAACTACAGTCTGTTAGTCAGAACACTCTGGAACCTGACCGATATTACATTTTTAAGGACAACATCAATATTCAAACATAACAATTCAGATAAATCTGCCTATAGCCTTTTACATTCACACATTTTTCATGAGGATTTCCCTTTTTTAAAACAAGAATTGTGACCCACAGGTTTTTGCTGCATTTTTCATTCATTTTTTTGTTTTCAAGTTTGTCGTTTTGAGGATAAATGTATGTAGCGTTGTATTGTTACTGTCGCAAACATCGGGCTTTTGAATTGCCATTACCACTTCCCACTAACTGGCTAACACACTCACTTGGACTGGTAGGGGTTGAGGCTGGCGATGGGCACAACTTTGGAGCCGCCCCCTGGAGTACTGGGCATAGCAGATAGGGCTTTCTTCCCAAAGTCTCTATTGAAACCTCTGTTCGCTGTTGGAGGAATGAAGAGGGAAATAAATGATCCATGAAGAGCAGTGATGGAGAGAAGTCAAGAGAGAGACACATGCATTATTCATCAGAGACGAATTACAAAAATCCAATTTCTTTGGATTGCGAATGCTTGATCACTGTAATTATCTCACTTCATGAGGGAAGTTTCATCAAAGAAAATCCTAATGACTTAAAGTAAATTTACTACCGTTGACTCTCAAGTCGGGCAAAGAGGAAAGACTTGAACAGAAAACCAAAATCTTGTCAAACCGAGCTGCTGGAGATACGTGATCCAGCGTTTCAGTGAGAAAGAAGATTCACATTTCACAGAATCAGGGCAGAGTGTGAAATGCTATAACAAACTGAAGCTGCTCTTCCCCAGGAGAGCGGTGCTGCCTGACTTTGAGATTTTCCGTTTGAACAAGCGCTGCACATTTGATTTGTGTGCGTCTCACGCGGAGGATTAGAGTTCAAAGTGTCCACTTAAGTCCTCCCACTTTGCCAACCACTGCACTTCTGGTAATTAAGCCCCCAGATCAAGCAGCACATACAGAGAATTGAACAATGACTGTGCTGATGAGGAGTGAGCTCGCCACAACCTCAATTGCCACGTGGCAGATTTAGAGGGATGAATACCTGCTATGACATACATTAGAAGACAGTAAAACCCTTCTGACAGCTGGATTCCACATCTCTCCTGGTCCAACTTATTTGCTATGCAGCAATCCACTGCTTATCTTTCACATATACAACTGCCAGTGTTTGAAAAATACATTTGCTTGTTCACTGGGGTTAATAAACACTCTCCAGGTAGTCTGTGTTGATAGGTATTTGTTTGTGTATCCACAAAAGAGATAAACACAATTATTAAAATGCACAGGCAGAGACAGCTACCCATCAGCCCAGGCTCAGAGTTGTTAAAGTTTATGATGCCAAGTGTTCACATGAAGAAGGGGAACTCTGGAGAATGAGTGTCAATACCACTGTGGGGAAAAAAAAAGAAAAAAAGAAAGGCTTGAGAAAGCTAAAAATGAAAATGTTTCTCAACGGGGCTGTCAAAATTACTCATGTCCTGTAAATCTGTGGGTCACCCAAATTACAGAAAGCAGCAGAGAAATGCCGCCATCTGGTGGTTATTTATGAGCTATTCATGGACTGCGTTTTTCTACAAAAATGTCAATTCTGAACATTCTCACTCAAGAGTTAAAATAAAAACTTGCACCAACCTTCGTTTCTATTTTGTGGCTGTAGTGGGGGGCGGCCTTCAGGGTTTGGCACTGGCTGCGGGCCTTTATTCTGAGCTGCAAGTTGAGTTGACATTATTATTTAGCCTGCATAGGCACTGCAACCCATTATATAGAAATGTCAATCTCAAGTCATAAAAATATTCACTGAGCACTGCTTCAAGACAAACATTAATTATTCAGTAAGCAGCAGAAATGTGTTTTGAAGCCTTACCCTGATTGTAAGGAATAGGGTCACCTATTCTCCCAGCAACATCTTCAGCAGGCTTGATGACATCAATTTCCAAGATGATTACCACTCGTCTGTAAGAAGACATTGCCATAAACCTATACCCCTCGCCTTCTTTGCATTTAGTTTTGGTAGAGAATTATAGAATACGCTCACAACCATTAACATAATGTACAGAAGACCTGCATACCGTCCGTCCTTCATTATATTGGTCACATGCTTCTTCAAAATGCAGATGCAGTTCGTGGCCAGCTTGTTTTCGTCAGCCATGAAGTTCAGCTGGGTTGAGAGCATGAAAGCTGAAAAGTTAGAAAAGAAAATTCAGATAGTGGCAGCCTAGGTTCATTAAACTAAAGGGCATCTAGGAAAGCCAAACAATGCACATTATACAACCTCCTTGTATTGCACTACCCACATAAATGCAAATCGCATTCGCCTTTTAATGAGATCAGATCTACTGAGGGGATCTAAGATCTAGAAAAATCTCAAAGGATAGTTTACTGGCAACCACATGAATATTTGTTCTTAAGCAATCAAATTATTTGCACTAACTCAATGTGCGCATCACATTGGATTTAAATCTACTTTTCTACGTCTATGTGATGACTGCGTCCATGCTTTAAAAAGAATGAATAAATAAAAATACAAACTTACAGGACATGGAGTGCAGTCCATCACTCATCATCACCCGAAAGCGAGCCAGACCATTCGCTCCATCCATCTTACGAATGTTCTGAAAGGCGATACATGAGGGAAACGTATTCAACATAAAAGGTTTGTCTGTCCAGGTATCATGCACACCTGGTCATGTGACAGCATTCATTGTGTTAATTTTTGATGTATGGTGCACTGAAAAAAAAAAATCTAATTACCCACTATTATCAGTTATTACCTACATTTGTACATTTTCTGCTGTCTTTAGTAAATACAACTCTAACACAAGCACAACTTGTCATCGTTGCATCATGTTGAATATGTGCAGAGCGGAACAGAGCTGCTAACTGCTCATACTGTAGTTTATACTGAATCATGTTTCCAGTGTGCAGAATGCTTCTTAAATCTCATTCAAACAGATGTGAGTGCTAAATAACTGTGTGAGGATTTGTGCATGTGGTGTCAGTCTTAGTTTTCACCAAATACAGGAAAAGTTAGCAGCTGGACAGCAACATTCAGGGCGGATTATGTGATCCTAGATTATTTGTTACTCACCACCAACTGAAGCACTGCATCGTCGACAGTGTTGCCATTTGCCAGAGCCTGAAAACACAAATCAGGACCTCACTTACGCGATTCATGGTCGATATTTGACACAATGCTTTGCCTGAGAAGAGTTAAACATGAGTATTTATCCCACAGCTGACTCAGCTTTCATAGCTAACATTAATTAGCTCAGTTTCGACTGTGTGACAACAGAAGTCCAGCGAACGTTACACTTAAAAAAAAAACACACAGCCGTTATCAGTGTTGCTAATATTACATCAAGCTAGCGGAGACAACGGTTCGTCTTAAAATCACATTAAAAAAGCAAACAAATGACTGCCAACTTCTCTAGCCGGACAAAGACTGCCAATCAAACTCCAACAAATCATCTTACATTTCGGCAGTTTCTCGTTTTTAAAATCGTGTTTTATCTTATGGTTTGTACCGCAGAGATTAACCTTACCTCTATGGCGCCTTCTGTGAGCTTCGTCATGTCTGCGAAGAGGTGATTTAGCAACAAAAATACAACTTTTCTGATATGTTAGCCAGACAGCCAACTCTTTGCTTCTCTCACTGAAAGTGCTCGGTGAATTGTGCTCACTGGCGCCAACAGCTTGGACAAGCGCGCCAAGCGACGTATAAGCTGCTCCGGTTTCCGTTTCCGCTCACAGATCTCAGATCAGTTTTCAGTCTCTCAGTTTTCATATCTAAACGACTGGTAAACTGTAAAACTGACCGGAGACCGGCAGACTGAGGGTCAGCGCCAAACACGACATGACGTCAGGCGCTAAATGTGATGCATTCACGCCACATAAATGTGGGATATTTTGAAACTCCAATTTTTTAAAGGATATTACAGAACCTTGAATGAAGTTTATTTCAAATTAAGTTATTACCTTTAAGGCTAAAATACATCCAAAAAACATTCATACATAGTGAGCGATCTTATCTAATTATGCAAGAAGATACCTCTTCCTTTTGATTATTTAATCTCCACTCCAGTGGACAACACAAGAATAACAAAAGGTAATACAGACTGTGTCTTTTTCAAAAAAGTTATGAAAAGAAGTTAATTATAAAGGTTATTGCATTCAATCATTATAGCATCACATTAATCAATCACTTGTTTTGTCGCAGAGACAAGGTGATATACTGATGGGGTACTACCACCAAATATCAGTTGCTTCTGGCCTAAATAAATCAAAAGGTAACTCTATTAGGTAAAACCACAAATTGCTGGCATTTGGATAAAACTAGCCATGTGTGAGGTATGTTGCAAGCCACAAGCCCTCTATTTCCTCTTTTTTAATGCATCAATTTACGTTCCGATTGTAATAAATGTTTTCCCTCAAGAAGACAATACAAGGCACAAACTTGATATGTTATGATCAATTCATTGTATTATCCCATTAGACAACATCTTTAAGAATTCAGCTACATACAAAATGATGCAGTAATGCTGTGACATTATTTTCACCCCTTGGGAATTTAAAGTGAAATCAGCTAACTTTAAGATGAAGAGAGATTTTACTTATACCATTTCTAGTATCTAATCAGAATTTTACGATTACGATAATGGAGAAAAACTGTAATCTTTTGAAGAAATATTTGGGTTTTAAATGGATATTGTGCTCCACAGTGTGTTTATTCTACAATGGCACAAAGAAACAAATGAAGAATCTGTTTCCACACACATTTTAATCCAGCTAAGCAATATCGTACATTTAATCTGTACAATCATAAAGGTCTTGATCTGGGTTTTCTCTGGGACAGCAGTGCGGGTGTTAGTGCCTACTTAGGTGGGCCTCCAAATGAGCCAACATGATTCTTATCAATTGGGTATCCCACTTTATCTTTGCTTCCAGGTTCTCCTCTCTGCATGACAGGAGCTCCAGGATTTGGGTTGTTGATGACACCCATGAAGATCGGCACTTGAGTCTTATCATCCATAAGGGCAAAGAAGAAGGGTTGGCTGAGGTGGAAAATAGGGTTGGATGCGCGCGAGATGACCACAGTGGTGGCTGCAGCGGCCTCTGCACCCTCCTCATTTATCTCCATGCTGGACTTGTGCATCACACTGGACACCAGCAGGGGGCCGTCTGCCATGTCAGCGAGGTTCGGGCTGGAAAACATCTCTCCAAGGCCTAACACGGAGCACAGAGGACAGAATCAATTCTAGACCACAGCAGGTTTAACATTTTCATCAAGTAATAAGAATTTGTATGTGTGGTGAAAATAAATATCCTAACAAAGACTGAGGGGGAAAAAAGAGGTCTTACCCAATTTGGTAAAAACTTCCTGCAGCTCCTGAGCATACTCCAGTTTGAATTTGGGGACTTTGACTTGAACTGCTCTCTCCCTGGGCAGACGTTTATACAGGTCTATGACATTTAGCTTTGCAGAAAGTGAAGACATGTTCACCTGGCCAGACATCGGCATGACCACCAACAAGCTCATGGATGTCTGGAATGGGAAGCTTGCTACCTGCATATGGAGAAGAAATGGTGTTGTAATAAAATGGAGGTTAAGTCAGGATTTGAAGTTTCCTTCCAAACTGTATGATTAGACATAAGTGTATTCTGGAGACACCGTATTTTACCTGAGCATCCAGTTCATTATCAATAAATAAACTCAATGGATGTTTGGCATCTTCCATCACTTCAACATCAACCATGTGCTTGTCATCAAGGTAGAACACACCTCTGGTGGTAAAGCGTGGATCAAATCGAGCTTTCCACTCTCCTGTGGATGACATGAAAAAGGGGTCTCAGTTTTAGTCAGCATCCAGAAGCTCATCCGTTCTTTTCCACAGGGATCTTGGGAAATGAGCATCTTCAGCAGACATGATATCATAGAAAAGAGGCTGATTTTATGAATATGGCGGCATTTCACCTTTGAAATGGACAGCATTAATGAGCATGAGGAGCAGATTGGGTGGTAGGGCAGACAGGAAGTCGGTCATCTTTCCGTTTGTCGCCTTCTCTACCCAGTCATTTATCTGCTGCAGGCTCTCAAAGAGTCCTGGCTCCGAGTCATATAACCGCCGGGATTCATTGATAAACTCTTGCTTAGGCTCAAACCCTAAAACACATAATAAACATACACTCTCACAAAGTCTACTTTTTTTCTCGATAAGCACTAATAAGTAACAATAAATTGGAAAGACAATTAATGTTTGTGGAAGCAGGATGTGTGAACTTTTACAACAGTTAAGAATGACTTAGACAAAAGGTAACCTTGGCGCAGGAAGATTCGGGTGGCAATTTGTAGGTCACTTCTGAGCTGCACTAAGACATTATGCAGAGACTCGTGGTAGCAGGGGAGAGTGTTTTCATGGAGATGATGCATCAGCAGCTCCTGTGTCTCATTTACTGCACCTGTAAAGAGGAGGGATGCAATAATTGGATGAGAGCGATGACAGTCTCCAGACGACTCTAAACCTGGGAAAGTTGCTGACACAATTCATCAAACGTGGTGACATGCAGCAGGATATGCATACCTAAAGCCAGTTGGGAGAGCGCTAAGGATATGCTGAAAGGAGATATGATGATATTTGGCTGCTCTGGCGTTGTCTCCAGGTTCCGCAGCAGCTGCATACCCAGTTTTTGAATTGCAGCAGCGACTGCCTCTCTGGACTGCGGGCTTCGGCCGACAGACAGACAGCCCTCTTCCTGTTCCTCCTCTGATGAGCCTCCATTGGGCCTGCTTATGGTTGTTGCAGATACTGGTGCTAGTGTGGTATATGCAGCTTCTGGTTGTACTGTACTTTCATTTTCTGCTTTCTAAAGGCAGAAATTAGACAAAATGTTAAGTACAAAGACACATTTCACAACCTGTGAATTTAAAGACCAGCATACTGCTGTGACACCATGAGAAATAAACTTCCAGACCTCTATAGGGTGGCTGGGAATCAGAGGAATAAGAGGCACCAAAGGGACTGACTCATCATCTGCCACCTCACCATTCTGTCGAGCAGAAAGACAGAACGATGTAGCAAACTATAAAAGCGTTATATGATTAGCACAGATTTTAATCATCTTGCATAATCTGAAAAGTAATTTCCAAGTCATTTTGGTGCTTTACAGTGACGCCGTGGCTGCAGACACAGATTAGCAGGAGTGTCAGACGAAGGTCCATGTCCTTATAATGTAACTGGAAAAGAGAGAAATGGTGTTGGCTGAAATAATAAATGTACCTCTTGTATTCAAGCCTCTTTAAATATATCACTCACCTTTTGTTTGTAGTTTCTTTGCTGTATTGTCTGCAGGTCTCAAACTCTTTTACTTTACTTAGTCACCCTCTTTAAAAGGAGCCAAGATCATCTGAAAATATCCCTAAAACATGGGTACCACACAGAAGATTTTGTAGATCATGCACCAGGAGCTCCACATATATGCTGCAAAGTGTGTGAACCGTATTCTAATAATGCAGACTTATTGTTCGGTAAAACACTGTAAAAGGCTATGCACTTGGATGGAAAATCCACTTGTGGCAGAAAAAGTTGTTCGGCACTAACAAATGTTAGTATCAGTGCATTGTTTCTACTGGTATTCTGTGTTCAAATCAACATAAAATGTAAAAAGAAGCCAAAAGCATTAACTGGTGTAATGACATAGACAAACATCAATAAGCCATGAATTGAGTAAAATTTAGCAAAGTACACCAAATTTTCAAATAATTCAAAGGAGCAATAGTTGACCAAAAAGTTCATTAAAAAAATATTCAATCTTACCTTAAAATTAAATTAGAAAGAAACCTGCTGCCTTGTCCAAAAAAGGAGAGACTAAGTGACTGTGGATGGCAGAATTCCTGAGAGAAAAAGATTGGCACTTACTCAGCAAACAGTTAAATATCAACTTACATTGATTGGGGCCTCGTTTAAGCCACTATTTGTTTGTAAATGCAGCTACTGAGCCTCATCTAGGGTTAAATATTGAAGACTGAGACGCTTAGCTATTTTGCATGTAAATGGGCAGGCAATAATATTATCACACAACTTGGGAAACTGATTGATTAATTGCAAAAGGATGGTTAGTCCAACTCTGTGTGGGTAAACAAATACAAGTTGCTGACATCAGAGTTACACATTTAATGTCACAGAACCTAAGCCCACACTTCCCAGAAACCCCTGGCTTTGATATAACGCCAATTTCACAGAACAAACAGCCAACAACTTTACTGCTGTTTAAAACAGTGTTTGTATGTTAGATGAGTAACTTACTCAAGAGAAGATCACTTGTTTAGCCAACTTAATCACATTTCACCTCTAAACTAAACTGATATCTTGTAGGTTACATGACAGGCATCTGCAAACACAAAAGGGGACTTTGTCCAATCTGAGCTCTAGTGACTCGGCCAAGATCAGAAAGCAAAGCTGGAAGTCACGATGAATCCAGGTGAATCACGCAGAACTAGAACACACACACCCAAAAAAAAAACATCGAAGCAAAATTTTTTATTAATCCAGTTAATAAATAAGACTTTTTAATGGACTTTTCTTAAAATGTTCAAAGAGATACTGGAACAATAGTAACCAATTATCAATATGTAACTACAAATTTTCTTTTTAAAACAAAGTTTGTTGTTTCATGATTATTGAGCTTTCACTCCAGGTTTACAAAAAACACAACATATCAAAAAAGTGTAGAACACTTGTCAGAGCATTTTGAGCTTTGGGCAAATAATTAGAAAAGTAGGCAAACTGTGTTTTACAACATGATTGATAAAATCATACAAAGGGCAGAGCTTTGACTGTTGGGTGCTAACGAGCTTTGGAAACTGGTGGATTCATGAAGCAGAGCTTTAAGAACAAAAAACAGTATATTCATTTGCGTTACACAATAAGGAGACTTAAACCACTTTTTTATTGATTTTATAACTTTTGGCGGTATTTTCTCGACATGTCATTGTATACAAAACTGTTTATCTTGGCATGAACTGTTTCAATGTTAGATTTTGTGGTCAGAAATTAGAAAGCGGTGAGTCTAACAACTGGCATACCCAGTCAAAGTGGCATCTGCCTAGATACGCTCCCTGTATAATGTTGCTACAGGTTCTGACTGCTAAATCAAGAATCTCTAAACACTGTTTAAAAATCCCAAAGCAACTTCAAGTAATTTATTAGTGGATAAAAACATTCAGTCTTTAAAATCTGAGTGAGAATCTAAATTCTAACAATTCAGGCCACTACAACTTGTGCAGTAGAAAAAAGGCTGTGCATCAGTATTTGACTTTTGTATGCAACACTTGGAGTGTCTCCACTCTGAGATGCACCAAGACTGTCGACAAAACGGTGAGTGTACTTTTATTGTTCATGATGTATAAACAATCTACTGGAACACCTCTCATGAAACACAGAGTGATGCTATCACGAGCAAACGATTTGATCTACAAATACTGCATAGTTTAATCAGTGCATTTGGATACGCATGTATTCTAACATCAAGGGAAACGAAAGTTGAGGTCAATGTATTTTTGGTGTTCTTATGCATCTATTTGGAAAGTGTAAACACTACAAAAGAACCGTGTTTGGTTCCACCTTCCTGAGCGTGTCTTCTGATTCATTCTTTTGAACAGAATAACTGACCTAGTCAAAAGAACAAATTACCTTGTCGAGATAAGAATTCCCCCTCATATACTATGTATGCACCTATAGGCTTATCTACTGTACATGATAAATGTTAATGTCTGGCACACATTTCCTGCTCATCAAATTTGGTGCCGACAGCAAGAGTGGCAAGATTCTGGAGACATGAAGCTTATACAATGCCTCTGCTTGTGCTGCTTCATTCAAAAAGCAATTTAGAGGAACTGATGAGCTGCCCTACCAGTCCAATTGACCTTAAGCACAGGAGAAGGGACAGAGAGCTCGGACACCTTCTGTCTTCACAAATAAGACACTTTCAGGGTCAGTGGTAAGAGTGCTTTGTGTAGCTGGGAGCCACCGTTTTTCCCTAAGCTAGTAACCGGATGGCCCCGTTCTCAGAGCCCAGCAGCAAGAGCCTCTTGGTGGGCAGGACAGCCAGGCTGGTCAGAGTGCCGCGGAAGTTCTCCGAGCTCAGCTTTGTGCTGCTGACAGGGCTCAGGGAGATGTCTGCCATGGAGTACACCCCGATCTTGTTAGCCACCGTTCCGGTTACAATCTCTGAACCGTAAAGGTCGAAGGCGTGGATGGGGTCGGACTGAGACTTGTACTGGCGGAGAGGCTTGTGTTCCAGGTCTTTCCACACAGCCAGCGTGTAGTCAGTGGAGGAGCTGATGACCAAGTTTCCTTCTGCTGCCTGAAAAGCATAGAAAGATAGATAGAGCTCTATTTCTATAAATCAGTTTCTTAGTATCAGTCTACAGTTACTCACTGACTGCTACTCTAAAGCACATCACTTCAGATTTAACCCTTCATCGGGCAAGGGACCATGTTTAGTAACTTAAGTGGGAGTTCAAAATGCCCCTTGCCTCACCATGAGGCAGTAGAACTACAAGATTTCTCCAAGCCAATCAGCGACAATCAGGCTACATGACAGACCGGCAAGAAACGATATATGGTAACTTCATTGACCTGGATTTTCTTATAATGACCACCAGTAATGGTCTAGGGTTGAAATTTTGAATTTCTAAGTATGAGTGCCCTATAAAGGGTTAATGAAAAACATTCAAATTGGACATTGCACTAGTAATGTTGCCAAATGCAGTTTAGGAACTAATATTTAAAATAAGATAAGATAATGAATAAAGTTGATTTATTCTTCCAAGCTAAACATGAAAAAAAGCCACTAGTTGATACACGTAAGAATTGACAGGTAGCCTGAGTAATATGAATGTGCCAATGAGAATCACTGGTCTTTCTAATGACTAACCTGTGTCCATATTTGCCTTGTGCTTTTAAAACTAGATACAAGCTAGATACAATCCTTGACCTAATTTGGGGTTAAATAAAGTTTGCTCATCCTTGCGCACTGTTGACAACAGATCCGCTGGGTACAACTTTCACCATCTCTGCACCACTGCCTTTGGAGAATGTCAAAGTAAAAGCCACTTGACCGATCATCTACTTCAGCACTAATCACATGACTACTGAATAGTACAGCCACACCTTCCTGCTTAAATATTGGGATGTGGTCCAGGAGTACAGTAACTGGCTGTTACAACTATTTACTAGCAAATCTTCTGGACCGGTACTTATGTCATGGCAATAGCTCAGGTTTTTACAAGTATGGTACTAAATTAAGATTAAATTAACATTACACCTATTAAAATACAGGCTGAATACACATCAAAAAGCAACATTCCTCTTCTAAACCCAGTACAACTATCAGTAATACCCCTGTTACAACAAACTCTCAACCTTTAGCAAAAGCAGGTCCAGAATCAGAGTGTAATTATTTAACAGCCCACCAACAGGTCCAGGTGGGTAGCTTTGAGAAAAAGAGTAAACATAGATGACAAGTGATTAACTGGTTGTGTTGCGATTTCCTCAGTTGTGGTCATCCAAAAGTTTCCCGTGTTAACCATACAGACTGATTGTGATCTGATACCCACCGGATTCTGCTGGTTGATGCACCAAAATGTACAATCTGGCTAACGGAGGACAATGTAAATATCCTCCTCACTGACTCTCCAATTATGTAGCTAAAAAGCCAGAGAGATTTTGTAGAAACACAATAAAAACTTAGACAAAACCTATGGGCCTGTTGTATTTGATGGTATATCCATCATCCAACCCCACTTCAAACCCACACAACCTTTCTGTTATTTCAGAAATCACACCAACCTTAAAGCTGCACAAAGTAATGAGTCATGTTAGACAAACTGTCCACTGTGTTTGGCTACAAGTTTATCTGGCAGAATACAAAGTTTGACCACAGCATCGGCAGCGAACGCCCATTTATGTGACACACTGCATGACCCGCGCCCACTGGCCTGTGTCATGTGTAAACAACTGTAACGAGTCTCATACATGTCAGTGTTGGAAACACACATTGAATATGAGCCCTTGGTGTAACAAGTTCAAGTGTGGCCACCATTTGACCAAGGTATTATCGCCTAAAACAAAAAAAAAAAAAACTAACAATCAGCAAATCACAGATATTTCTGTTTACTTTCCTTGCTGGGTGAACATACAAAGACTGAAAGAGACTCCTTAATTAAATTATCATGTTATAGTAAAGCAGTATAAACGAGTGTGTTTATAAACTCTAATTGGTGGTGCATTTAAAGATGTTGGCTGACAAACATGTCAGTGCCAGAATTATTCATTCGTATTTTTCTTTTCAAAACACCCATATTTAGTTTCCTTCCTTCCTTCCTTCCTTCACTTGTTTATTTAGGCAATTGACTAATCTACTGAAACCAATATTAACTACCCCAGTTCCCAAATAGCTTTACTATTTTTAACTATTTTAAATGAATCCTGCCATATGTAATGCATTTTAGGCGTGCCTGACTAGCCAATGGATTAGTCTACATATACCAGTTGACACACCTCAGTTCGAGTCTGGCCTTTTGTTGCATGTCATAGCTCCTCTCTCTTATACAGAGGTGAAGAAAACTACACACACACACACTCACACACACTTTCTCTCTCCAAGTATACCTTCATTTGGAGGATATCTCCCTCGTGAGCTGGCCAGCCTTTCAGAATAAGTCCAGTGCGTGCGTCCAGCAGAACAATGAAGCCGGATGAGAAACCTGCAGCCACAGTGCGCCCTGAAGGGCTCACTGCCAGGTAGCGGATGAGCCCAGCACTCACATTGTTGTACGCCAGACGAAATTCGTGCTAAGGGCACAGTGGAAGATTTGTCACTGTCAAGGCTGAAATAACTGTAGTGGAGAAGTGTCAAAAGTGCTACTATTTTGGAAACACAATAATGATTGATAATTGGTGCACATTGTATGGAGTAGGTCTCAACAGAATGAACTTGCTAAGTGAAATTGCTACCTGCAATCCTGGTTTGCGAGGATCAATGAAGCGGAGAATAGAATCTGCACTGCCAAAAACAACACTGCAGTGTGGAGCTGGCATGGTGGTGACAGCTGTAATGGGATTCTTCCCATCCACGGCTTCATACGAGCGGATCTGCTTGCCTAAGGACAATAAACAGAGTGTGGGGACATAGAAGAAGCATTTCTCTCCACCTATTTGACTCATGTCTTCCAACTAATCACACACAACTTCATACATTATAGATGCACGGTTGGAATCATGAGCAGAAATGCTTTGTGCTTTATATCTCTTACCTGTATATTGGTCCCAGAGGTGCACAGTGCCATCACAGCTGACTACCTCTTGTGAAGTCTCTAGCTGTCCTACATAGAAGACTGATTTTCGATGGTCGTTATACGTCAGCCTGGGCTCCACTTCCTGTGTTCCATCACCATGGTTATAAAGGGGCCAAAGCTTCACAGTCTTGTCTTTACTACCAGAAAGGAAGTAATCCTCTCCTGCCAGCGGTGCCAAACACTTTGTAGTGCCTGAGTGACCCAGGAAGCTCTGCAGTCGGATCTGGTGGAAGTGGAAGTGTGGATCCTGCTGGTTGAGACCAATCTCATACTGCCAGTAGGCCAGCCAGTTGCCCTGCAGGGAGCGGCCACTGCGAGGGAGCTCCTGCTTCAGGGCACTGTCCTCTGGGGTGGGGCCTGTCACCCAGGAAGAGGAAAAGGAAGCTGTGCCAATGGATGGAGTGGTGAAGGTGGAGGCAGTGGTGATGATGGGGGTGGTATGGCTGGAGCGTCCCCAAGAGTTGGCCAAGCCCAGGTTCGTGCTACCGTCATAATCAGTATCCCGGGAGACGTGGATGCGGTTTCCTACCAGGTGGCTCCCAAATGTGCCTGACTCAGGGAGGGAGTCTCCTGGCAGGGTGGAGCCAGTTGAGGGTGCAGGGAATGGGCTGCAACCCACACGTCTACCAAAACCAGAGGTGACCATGGAGGAAGGAGGTAGCTCCACCCTGGATGCTGTTGTGAGGTTTGTCCCTGGACTCCCCTGACTCACACTCTGATGGTAGGACTGGGCCAACTGCCAGACCAGCTCATGGTTGGGGACCAGTTTCCGAATTGCCGTGTCACCTACAGATATCATAATACAGCACTGATTCATACCACACTGAAGAGTAAAAACGTATTCAATTTCTCACAGTATACTGCCCTCTCCCTGCTGGATAAGGTATTTTGTATTTGATACAAGCTGAGGTGTTTCTTACCTATGAGGCAGTAGAAGGGGATGTAGGAGGCATGAGCCATCTCAGGGTTAAATACAGTCTGCAGCTCCTCCAAGACCCCCAACTCATATGTAACATTAGACTCCTCAGGTGTGCAAACGTCCACAACCGTGACTTCTCCCACAACTCTGCGAGGGGCGCTGTCGAGCTACAGTGCAAAAAAGGCAGTTTTTCCAATCACATCTTCAAAAGAAATACATGTAACTACTTGAAAAACTTCAAAATTATCTGAAACAAGATAATATGCTGGCATGCTTAGAAACATGTTTCTCTCCGTCTGCCTGTCACACAGTTTGTATTCTAAGTGTCTGTCTCATCTTCATTTTCATCTGCCCGTGTGCTTGTTGAAAGCATTCTAGAAATAAACTTGATGTGATGCTCGTCACTCCTCGCGTCTCACCATACCTGGGGCTGCAGCAAATGCAGCAGAGAGAAAACAGCAAAGAACCGACGCAGAGTGTCAGCCATATGCTGTTGCACCATCTCCCTCCCGATGCGTAGACAAATGAGAGCCATCAGGCTCAGAATCTTCAGACAGACGGCAGTGCGTGTCTGCACCCCGCTGGGGAACCTGAGTATAGCAGAATGGGTACAACCAGTCAGAGGATGATTGACAGATCTATTGTTGCATGTTTTCTGATTACAATCTATTTAAAACACAAACATTAATGACTTTGCACTTCAAAAACTAAAGACAGTTTTAAGTGTGTGACAAATAAAAAGAAAAACAATTTGTTTCCCACGTATTTCAATGTTTCTGTAATTTCACATGCTGTGATGCTCTTGCACTATCATAAGCAATACCTCAACATACATTTAGAGTAAGTGTGTGGTTGTATGTGTGTAATTTACCCCATACTGGGGGTGGTGAGCAAGTCCAGTAGTGGCAGGAGCACATCCTGGTTGATCTTCATAAGCATGTCCATTAGAGTGGTATCGGAGAGAAAGACAATGATCTTCTGTGTAAGTGCAACGGCTCCAAGCAGACTAGCCTCCTTACGTGTGTTAAGACGCTGCGAAGAAGGTGGGGAAACCTGCAAGTACACACATTTGTGAGATCAATGCAGATATTTTTAAACTTCGTAGACAAATAATTACTTTTAAAAGTCCTTTGATACAAATGTCTATAACACACACACAAAAAAAAAAACTATCTTAAGCCATGTGTGTGAGTGTGCATTTTCTTTTTTTGTACAGCATGTAATTTTTCCTGCCTTACCAGATATCCAATATATGGCAAGTACTGGTAAGTGAGTACAGGCTCTCCATAAAGTTGAGCTATGTAGATGAGACAGTCCAACACAGGCCCCGCTGTCTGGTCACCAACCACAGGTTTCTTCTCATACACGCTGCCCATTCCCACGCTCTCCAGAGTGCTCTCCTCAGATGCAGGGGCCAAAAACTGGTGTTTCTCAGCACCTACAGGCAGGGAACATGAGAAGACAATCAGCAATACATGACACTGGTTGGAAATATAAAACAGAAGTACAAAACGAGGCCAGTGAATCTCTTGTTATAACTTTACATACCAATGTAACAATTTGTGAGCAATCGCAGCAAATTTCTGGCTACATATCGAGACGTCACTGTTGGTCCAAGCTTTGCTGACAGCCATCGAACTGTTTTGCAGACTGTATCTGTGTGTGGAGACATGAATAATCATCAGACATCATCAGCAGATAAACAAATAATTTACATAAAGTTAGATCATTAGCTCACCTAGTAGAATCTTTTGCTCTTTCTCTTCCGAGTCTTCTGAAGGATCATGGTCGTCCTCCTCCTGCTCTCCCACGTTGCCTTTCTCGGTTCCTTCCAGTGGCATTCCATTCAAAAACTCGCCCTGCAGAGTGGCGACTGAAGCTTCTGTGCAACCAGAGAGAGTGAGCTCCAGGTTTGGAGCAGTGTCATCTGTCCCATCTTTACCCTCATTAGTCTCAGTCACCTCTTCTTCCTCCAGTTCTCCTCCCTCTTCTCCCTCACTAGCGTGTTTCAGGTCCTGGCTGCTGTCAGCTGATTTCAGACTGGCTCTATCCCGCATTGAGTCTCCATCGCCCAGTGAGAGCTCACTTGTGCTGCTTTTGTCACTTAGTTTCCCCACACTTACAGATTCCTGGTCTTGATCTTTGGCTGCAGAGTTCTGGCTCTGCTGTTTCCCAGCAGCCACCCCTGCTCCACTGTTGACATAAAAACCGTTCTGAAAATCCTCTGCCTCTGAGAGAAACACTTGGTCACTGAGACTGATGCCAGAGGAGTAATCGACCAGTCCTGTGTCTCCAACCACTCCTCCGCTGGCCCCACTGCTACCTCCCATATTCCCACTAACAGAACCAGTAGATGATCGCACCTCTCCACACTGAAAGTCCTCTTCCTCTTCCTCTCCTAGATTGCATGTGCCACCCCTCAGCCCTTTGCATGCTTCGCCACCAGAGCCTGTGATGCAGCTTTCAAAGCCAGTGATGACCTGCAGCACATGGGGGAGTAGGCTGGACAGAAAGGCCTGCAGGCCGAGCCTCACAATCAGCTGCAGGATGAAACAATCAGTGTAGAGATAGAAGCGCCCTCGCAGGCAGTGAGGGTTTTCATAAACATTGATCAGTGGCTTCAGTAAGTATTTGTTTCCATTTCTTGGGCCCAGTACCCTCGTGATGGGCTCAAAAAGGTACCACGCAGCATAGACAGCAGTGGACTCCTCAAGCATGAGGGCCAGAATGAAGGGCAAGAGAATCTCAAGACCCTCAGCTGTAATGTTACCACGCAACAGTGTCTCAAGCTGCTGCCACAGGTGAAAAACAACATCTCTTCCTTGAAGACTACTCGTAGTCTCCATCTTGGCGTGGTAGGAAAAGATAAACTGATGAAGAGCTGCAAAGTAGGAAGGGAAAGGAAAGGGGCTGATGATTGAGTTCAACATCTCAGAGGGGTTTGGGGGAGGCAGACCATCACAGATGGGGTCGTACTTGAAAAGGAGTGGACGTGGGCAATCTGGTACGTCTCCATTTGCTCTTCCAGAGTGCTTCTCTATTAGCAGCAGTGTCTCAAGGGCATGATGCAAAGCCAGTGGCACATCACGAAGGCTGGCAGAGCATAGCTTCATGACAGCTTGGAAACGCTGTCTGAGGGGGCTGCCTGGTTTCAGTCCTCTCAGTTTGGAGGAGTAGAATAGCTCAGCGATGAGAACACCAAGGGCTTGCATGTCTCTTTGGTAGAGCTGTGTAAGAGAGGGTAGAGATTCAACAATCATGCCTACGGGATGCCATACTTCAGCGTGCAGACTCTTCACCAGGAAATGGTTCAACCTCTCCAGCTCTTCCAAGGGCTGCAATGGATTGAAGCCTTCGGGGAGGATGATCTTGATTTCCTCTGCATTAGTGGTGGTTACACTCCCCTCTCCATGTTTTTTGTTCGTAGGCCCACCTCTTTGTAACATGGCACTGCGTAAACCAGGGCCTAAGCCGCTTGTGAAGTCACCAGGGAATGAGCTCGGGGACTGAGATACAAGTGCTGTGTGCTCTCCTCCCATCTTTCCTCCTGCCGTACTGATGCTTGGCAATGGAATAGAGCTGGACACAGAACTGGATGAGCCAGTGGATGCTAATGAGTCCAGAGCTTCCATACCTTGTTCAAGCTCTTCATCTCGGTCTACCATGGTCCAGCCACTGGACTCACACCCTGTGGACTCTGGCACCATTCCATCCACAGTGTCAGCCACGGTGTCGATTTGAGGGATGCGTAGCGAAGGCACATTAAGAGCAGCAACACCAAGGAGAGGAGGTTCTGCTGGAGCGTACTGGGAAGGAGATAAGCGGGGTGGGTGGGGCTGGTCAAACAACTGAACTACACCATAGGTAGTCAGATTGGTGTGGTTGTCCACGAGGTGCAGGCACACATTCTTAGCCTTGACAGCTTCTTTACCAGAGAGCTTGTAGCCAAATGTGAGATCTATCCAGTGATGCAAATGCTGGGACACCTCTCTGCTCTCCAGAAGGCGACGATGGACCTCCACAAACTCCTCACATGACTTGCACCAGGAAGGCACATCTAGGTCTGGCATATCAGGGTGGATTGAGCGGAAAATGGAGGGATCTGTGTAGAACTCTGGGATGCACTCATCAGGGGTCCAGCTCTGCATGCGCTCCATACTGGCTGGGTACTCATTAGGCTCCCACTGGGATCTAACGTGGCTGCACAACACTGACTTGGGTGTCTGCCGCGCTTTGTAGACATAGTAAGTGATGTCTGAGAGCACATCAGATATGTGATGAGGTACATGGAGGTGGTCGGACTGTCCCGCACCGCCAGCACCTACAGAGCCACTGAGATCTCCACCTACACCACCTCCACCCACCTCATTACCAACTGCAGCTGCCAAAGCCTCTTTAGTCATCTCATATGTGAAGTCCAGCTGTTTATCCCCCTTATTGAGCCTAAACTTTGACCTCCTGAGGTCCCGAAATTTTCCAAATGGCACAGTGAAATCCACCACCCAAGGTAGCACTGGGTGATAATTAGGGTCTCCTTCTCGTCGCCCCGCTAACCTGTTCAGTTCCATCAAGTAGCGGAAGTTACTGACTCGCCCATGGACCCAGTCCAGAACCAACTTCTTAAGCTCACCAAAACAGTCTTCACACAGTCTCTTGTTCTCTTGGCTTACGCATGAATTGTCCCTTGGCAGGGCATTTTTTGGCACTTGTCTGCCAGTAACATCACTGTTTGCATCTCTGTCCGTCCCCAGTTCCTCATACTGAGCGAGGTTGAGCTTGAGACGGCTGCAAAGTTGCTCATCTACTGCTACGTCCTGCAGGGAGAGCTCTCCACAAGACAGACCTACTGCATGACATGCCTGCATTGCAGTTAGTAACTGGTAGAGAATGAACAAGACTTTGGCATGGCTGTTAGCGAGCTTGGCTGGGCTGAAGGAAACAATATCATGGAGTGAATACTGAGTATAAGGTAGAATCACGTAGAGCATCTCTGCTGTCTCCAGCAAGCACTCTGCAGGCAGAACATTGGGACACAGATGGTCTGACTGGGACTTGGAAAAGTAAGATGAACTGGATGGCGAGTAGTTTTCTCTCTCTTTCTCTCTGGCTGGAGAAAGAGATGGTGACACTCTTTCAGATGAAATGAACGTGGCATTGAAGAGCTTCTGTAAAGCATGGCGCACTGCATCTACAGCTGCAACATGCATCTGCTCATTGGCTCCTGCATATGCCTGCACATGTTTGTAATGAGCTTCACGCCACAGATTCCTGAAAAGAGGAAAAATGACATACTTACTTATACATACTTTAAAGTCAGTCATAAATCCCATATGAATAAAACTTTCAATTTACTGCAAACAAGACATGTAATTAACATCTAGTCTTAGCATTTAACTGTCTAATAACAGTTAAGTCTGACTTTCTGACTATTCTAAAAGCAACAAGCCAGAGTTAAGCACGAGCAGAGACATTAGAGTAAAAATTGCACAACTAAACAACCACACTAACTGAGAATGAGAAACTCAAACAAAAATAGCACACAAAGACCAGACAAATCCACAAATCCAAGTTCTAGATCATTTAAAGTAATAGCTATAGGTACCCTGATATTAGTTCTACGACTAATTATTAGTTTCATTAGCAATTAATCTTACCATAACTTTTTCAGTTAATTATTTATGCTATATATTGTCAAAAAAATAAAATAATCAAAATCCCCAATGCCACACCTTTAATTTACTTATTTTGCTTGGCCAACAGCACAAAACATAAAGACAGCAAATCAATAAAACAGATTAAAGCTGTAAATCCTAACTGTTCAGATAGTAGAACCAGAAAATGTTTTTGCTAGATAAATTACTACTAGATAAATCAATTTAATGAGTTATCAAAATTGTTGCCAATTTATTTTCCTACTAATTAACTAAGTCAACTAATTGTTTCAGCTCTAACTAAAATGATCAAATAAAAGCTCTTTGGATGAGAATAATGTTCACAAACAATAAATGCTATTGGAATGAACGATTACAGATTGAGGCACAGATGTACAAGCATACAAGCCGCATATGACGGTAGAATATCTGAGCATATACAGTACCTGACGTTATGTTGTGACACACACTGCATGGTTTTGACATAAGAATCCTGTGACATAAGCTCCATTTGTTGATGACAAGGGTCTCTGGCCAATCTGTAGCTCAGCTTGCTTTTCCTCAGACCCTGAATGCACACTCGTGTCCAGCCAGGAGGCAGCTTTGCCTGGGAACACTGAAGGTACGTGCGAATTTCTGCCTCATTGATGCTGTCAAAGCGGGCACAGCGCATGACCCTCCGCTCCCTCAGGCCCATCACCCAGCGCGTAGGAACAAGGGCCACAAGCTCCCTTGGACGGGGACCTGGGCCTTGCTGCCTTCGATCAACCCCCAAGTCTTTCTCAACTGCATGCATCAGCCAATCCATGGTGAGTCGCCAATGCTTAAGAGTCGCACAATGTCCTGCTGCGTACACCTCGCTGTCTCCCGCAAGGATGACCTTCAGAGATTCATGGAGGAAGAAATCAAGAAGTCATCAAGAGCAGACCGAACGTCCTCCTCTGCCTGTCCCTCTGAGGAAATAATCGAGAAGCATAAATGAACAATTAGATGAGCAGCTACTCCATTTGTAGTGCTCTAACAGTGATACTGCTGAGCGAGGCTGAAATGACAGATTGATTGTTTTCCACAGAGGAGAAAAGGTGGTGATGTTGGTAAATGCACATAACCGTCTGTCATTAAAGCCCCTGAAAGCTTGAGCTCATGCTCAACTCACATGACTGAGCTGTCTCTGCCTCGTCAACACACTCACTCTACCCTGGTGTCAAACTATTTAAGAGGCTCTGGATTTAAGTTTTCCCATTTAAAATGACTACTCGGTGCTTCTGATTAAATGTGCAACTTAATTTACTCACAACAAGTTTCCAAAACGAGCAGATGGTACCAGTGGTTAGAAGTTTGAACGTTTAACGTTAGCTAGGCTGCTAGTTGGTTGGCAGAGATAACAATCAAGAGACAAAGCCCAACTTATACCGCTACTACAAATATTGTAAGCCTCAAACAAAGTATGTATCTGTCATTTAGCTAATTGCACCCTCTTTCATGTTATAATATCGGAAAGGTGAATGTGAGTTGGGAGCTTTAGGACAAATGGGGAAGTAACGTCAACTTAATGCTAGCAGATAGCTTAAGTGGCTAACATAACGAAGCCTAATTTAAACATACAAAAAGCCATTATATAGTTATTAACATTAATTACAGGAAGCTGAAGAAATCCAGCTGTATATATATATATGTCACGTTTTAAATGTAAAGCCACTGTAACGCTAATTACCGAGCAACAGCGCTTCCTTCTTAATATTTAGCTCACCACTTGTAGCAGTTGACAGCTAGCTAGCGTTAAGCTAACGCTGCGCCGCCGGTTTCACGCATGATGAGTTTTGTACTACATTAACTCCAGAAAGCGACGACATCCTGCGGGGCGACGCCGAACCACTTGCTCCATTTTCTGGTGTTTACTGGTGCGTGTCAGCCGGACGGACGACGGTCAGCCGACGGTGTTTTTCCTCTGTGCTAGTCGGAGCCATGTTTTAGAAGCGACACCTCACGTGACACAACACCAGCCCCATCTCATGTGACCAGTGCAGCTGCAGGACCACTTCCTCAATGACAACACGTACAGTCCATGTGAACACCAGAAATGATTCAGGTGGCTACCTGATAGTGAGGATAGCCAGCTGTAGATGTAATGGCAACCGACGTGGGTGAGTTATAGTAGTCAGGTTAAGGGTACAGTATATCCCAGCACACTGTTTAAACCTTCTCTTCATATTTTTATTGGATTCTGTTTCTGTTTTCTTTGGTACAATCCTCTGATTCTTGTCACAGTTCCACACTTTGCAGGCCTTTAAGGTTCCTGTAAATGGCCTCATCTTAGACAAACTCCCAAACAAACAAACAAAAGTCTCTGCTGTGATCAGTTTAAATGAACATTTGCCTCTAGTACCTGACTGGGATGTAGTGCAAGTCATTTCCACCAGGTGTCATTGTGTGTGCAAATTCACAAACAAATCCTTCAGCGGGTTTGTGAAGACTTACAGTATGCAGATTTGCAGTCATCTGACCTTCTGTTTTTGTTTTAGTGGTTCAGACATTGACTGAATCTTTTATAATATCCCCAAAACCCAAGTGCGTCAGCATCTCTGTCCACCACTGTTTTGTTTTGATGTAATATGGTCTTGTCATGTGGGCATGATTGATGGCTGGTAGCATCATGCTTGATTTCCCCTCTGGCATTACTCTTTTTCTGAGTTATTGATTTCAAAAACTCAAACCATTTGCAATGATTTGAAGTTGGACCCTTTATTAAACATGAATGCGAAAACAGGCTTCATTAGAAACTGAATAGAATTCATTTGTTTCTATGGTCCATTTATCAGAGTACAGTGTCATACACAGTACAGTAAGAATACATCATTTCTTTTTTTGCAGAAAATACATGTTGACATTTGATTTAATTTTCAACTTTATTATCTGAGATACTTATGACTGAGTATATCTAACTCTGTAGGTTGCAACTGAAATAAGTATGAACCTTAAAAAATACAGAGCATCGATGTGTGACTCCCAGTGTGCAAGTATTCCCTTTTGTTTTTGCTGCTGTATAAGTTATGCTGTTGCCAGTACCTGGAGATGCACTAATGTGAATGATGCGTGCAAAGCAATCCCCCTTCGTTAATCTATATGGAAATTTTAAGCAGCGTTCAAGTATGAATATATTCATGTATGGATGTTTTGAAAGTTGTTTTAAGGAGGAAGTCAAAAAATAGCAGGCAAAACTGATTTTTTTAAAAAGTGCACTATTGACAAAGCTGATAAAGACAATTGTTGTCAAAGCTCAACAAACGGATTGTCCAGATTCTGACAAATTTTGCTTGTCTTCCAAATTGGTAAAAATTTGTCTACATGCATGAATGTTGAAATCACACAGTGGGTTGTAGACTCACAATTACAGGGACTCAAATTAAAAGCTTCTCTCATCGCAGCATACCACTAATGCAGCATAATTACTATCAGTACACAGAAAATGTACAGCCAAAGAACATGGTATTCCTTGGCTCAGCATATCATGTTCCTCTCTTAGTTCTGCACTCAGTAGTTGTACAGTACTGCCGGACAGAATGTGTTTTATATCCCAAGCCAGTGTTGGTTTGACACAGAGACTGGACACAATGAAGCATACTGTGCATTTCAGTGCAATAGAGTAGCCTTGGAATAAATTCTGTTTGTACTTTTGTATTGTGTCGCATCGCTCAAAGAAATGTGACTGTCACCTCATTGAGTCACTAGAAGGGACATGTGGTTCATTATAGGCAGAGCCTGAAGGCTGAGGGGACCTTTGACACCTCAAAAACCTACAACTACAGATGTTTTCATGGAAAAAGTGAAGCAAATGCATGAAATGGTGAAAGAGATATATATTTGGATAACACATTCAGATGACACTGAAAATGTTTTGTATTACTGGTTGCCAAATTCTCAATTTGGCGTAATACAGCAGCATTGTTCAGCTATAGTGCAACAGTTGTGACTCTTAAAACTTTGCACCAATCTCCAATCTGAGATTGCTCACATAGCAAACAATAGACAATCATCTCATCCACTGACTGGTGAATACAGTAATTTGCAAAATGCAAAGTGTGCCACAAAGTATGAGGTTGAATTATAAGAACTAGACCCCACATGACCAACCAACACACCAGGGTTACATTTAAAGCCACATTCTTGTTGAAATATCGAGACTGCTGGTAAAGATATTTATTTATATAGCATTCATTGGACTATATTTGAGGAAGCCAGACTTTCCCTATCTGGCATTAGCGGGAACTACATTGTTACCGAGTACAATGTTAACAAATACACACAAATATCAGTTCAGTTTGGCTGGACATTTGCACGTCATGTGTTTCTTATATAAGATTTAAACAATCAAGCAAACAAAGCATCACATAAATTGATTGATACACACAAATTAAGTCTGTTGAAACTCTAATATGTTTGGGGAAGTGGTGTCCATTTTGCCCACATCCCCAAAATAGTTCTCCCAGTCTTCTCCCAGTGTTGTGAAGGTATTACAGAACATTGTGACAATCATTTTTGCAGTACAGACCGCGTCTTAAATCAGACTGAAACTGACAAACTCACATGGTTTATGTGCTGTAGCAGATACAAGCACTTACGACGTGTTTTCTGCTGAAGGGTCGATAGGCCGAAGTATTCAGGTCAGAAGAAACACACAGAGGAAAGATGGGTAACTATTAACAATTAGTGCACAGAGTACACGCGAAATTTAAACAAAAGTCTTGGAATGGCAGCTATTTGGTCGCTGTGTGTTTTTAAGGTTGTTGGTCCTGCGCAGGGAACAACATGCTGCTTAAGGAGGTTGTTGAATTGTTGATTTATCTCCCAGCATCCATTGCTTTTCAATAAGTCTACTGAAAAAATCCAGACTTGTGTTATTACGTTTGAATGACAGAGAGTTGTTGCATACATATCCATCAGGCCATAGCAGACACCCACTGTGGTATTTTTAACACAGACTATCTTGAAATGTTATTTCTTTGGTTTTTTCGAAACTGAATTTAGAGTTTAGACTTTAGAGTTGGGGAGATGAAATGAAACGTATAGGAAAGTTAAACGAGAAATGAAAATAAACATGAAGTTCACAAGCTTTTCTTTATGTCTAGTTCAAAATTTGTTCGGTGGGAATCTGGATGAATGACTTCAGTATTTAGTCAATGATCCATCATTTTGGGGCGAATAATAAAAACAGTGCTGTTTTTGATGAAGACTGAAATTCACAGCCTCATTAATGATCTACCCAAATAATAAGGTGAAGCCGCAGTGACTCAGATTACCTTTACTGGAACTCTGTTGCATTTAGGGAGTTAATCCGGTATTGCATTGAGCAAATGTTGATGACATATTCTTTCACATCATAGTGTATCACCTCCTTGTGACATCCAGTCTGCTCTGATGCAAGGGCTAAAATGATCGATCCTATATCAAACATGAACAAACTCACTATACACAGACACAAATAATGAAGTCCTCCTCATTATTTGTGGCTGATGGTGTATGATAGAAGACAGATGTATGACTGGACTGCTTCTGAGATAATCAGTCAGTTCTTTTGTTTTGAACACCCCCCCCCCCTCTCCTCTAGCTCCATTGTGATTCGTCTCCCTCTCTCTCTCTCTCTCCTTTATTTGCTGTGGGACTCCCCCCCCCTCCTCCTCTTCCTCTCCTCTGCGCCTCAAAAGCTCGATCCATAGTGCGAAAGCCTCCTTTTCTCCCTTTTCCTTCAGGATGGCATTCTTCAAATATCTTCGCTCTGTTAAGAACGAGCTTGTCCTCTTCTCCGCTCCGTTTCTCCTTCTGCCGCTGCCGTTAGTGATCGGGACATCGGTATGTAGACCAGCACATTTGGATAAAACGACAGATCGATTTCAGATTGAACTTTTTCGCACCGTGAAATGTGGGGAACTCCTGCACCTCTTGGCTTGACTTTGGCATCAGATGATTGGAGGTGTTGGATCTATAGGCTAATTCTGGCAACACGTACTACTCCCAGAATTACATTTTTAAAAAAAAGTTAGTTTAATAAGGGAAACATTCGCTTTGTGTTTCACTTCGTGTGCATGCAGTTTTAAGATGAGCTAAATTCACGCTCAAACTTAGCGCACCACAGACTTTTTTTTTTTTTTTTTGTTGCTTTAATGAACGGGTCTGATGTGCTTTGGTTCTGCAGTGCACCTGTCGATGCGGCTCACAAGTGCGCAGCGCGCTTGCGAGCAAAATGCATGAGAACTGTCCAGAGTTGCCTGAGGCTGGAGCCCTCTGAAGTCTTGTTATTTTAAGTCCGTGTTGTTAACATGAAGGGCCGTGTCCAGCGTGGGAACACAGAGTAAAGAAAGGGCTCTGTCCACGTTGCTACCGGTTACATGTGACATGGAGACGTGCACACGGGCTGGAAGCATGTTATGATAGACGCAGACTGACACGAACACAGGGTAGAGGAGGGGGACCAGGTCTTAGACTTTGGGATTCTTTGCTTGCTTGCAAAAAATTAAAAAAAAAAGTTCTCCTTAATTCTTTAATGAGAGTCAATCTAAAATCAACCAGCCTCTCCTGTAAGGGAAAGTCATAATTAGACAGATTGCAGGAGGATAAAACACGATGAACTAATATGTAGTGTAATAATGATTTTAGGGGTGTTCATGGAGCTTAGACTCTAAGTCTCATTCATTATTTGCCTTGGTCATACCTCTAAGCCTAAAGAGAAGCAGGTGACAAGAAACAATAGAACAATAAGCACTTAACAGTATCTTTACCCTTTGAACCATCATAACATCCCACTAAAATTATGTAAGTATTGATCTCAGAAGCTGTTTTTAGCCCTTTAATTGCATTTTGGCAGAATCTTTACCCCTAAAGCAAGGTCTTTGTGTTTATGTGTGTGTATGTGTGTGTGTGCATGCATTTGCCACTGTGCTTTTTACATGTTTTGATGCAGGAGGCAGAATGTGCCTACGTGATAGCCCTGATGGCGGTTTACTGGTGCACAGAGGTCCTACCACTGGCTGTAACAGCTCTGCTCCCAGCCGTCCTTTTCCCGTTATTTGGCATCATGCAGTCCAAAGACGTAAGTACAATAAACTAGAATGCCTAGAATTTGCCCAGCGAGAAAGAATTTCTGTTTCACACACTTCTCACTCTGTGTGACCCTGACGTCTCAGGTGTGTATGCAGTACCTAAAGGACACAAACCTGTTGTTTGTGGGGGGACTGATGGTTGCAGTAGCAGTGGAGCACTGGAACCTGCACAAGCGCATCGCCTTGAGGGTGCTGCTCTTTGTTGGTGTGCGTCCAGCGCTGTGAGTGGCTCAGATGCACACCTCCACAGCAGATTCTCTGTTTGGCTTTTCAGTTTTAAGACCTAACTTTACGAAGCATATCTAATCAACTATGACATAACTAACACCTGATACAGATAAGAAAAGTTTTTAATGCCGTCATAAAAGTCTGTTTTTCTCTCACAAACACAAAGGCCCCTTTCTTCCAATCCAAGGCCAGTAACAGTATATATATATGTTTCTTTTATTTCCATGGCAGTTTGATGTTGGGTTTCATGGGTGTGACAGCCTTCTTGTCCATGTGGATCAGTAACACGGCTACCACTGCCATGATGGTGCCTATTGTCCAAGCAGTGCTGGAGCAGCTCAACACTGAGGCAGACATATCCCCGATCCTCAGCTCAGAGGAGCCGGTCCAGACATCAGAGACTGCCAGCAAACAGCCTGCACAGACAGAGAAGCAGAGTGAGGGACAAAGTGAGCCATGGTCATTTTCAAGTACAATGTTCTGTTACAGCATAATTGACTACTGTACTTCTAAAGCTGTGTTGCTATAATGGCACATTTCATGTCTTGCTCTTTGTTTGAAGGTTCAGTGGTGGTGACTTTCTTGGATGCCACTGTGGAGGCTTCTAGGCATAAAGAGGCAGCAGAAAGGCGAAGAATGTGTAAAGGGATGACCCTGTGTGTTTGTTACGCTGCCAGTATTGGAGGCACCGCCACACTGACAGGAACCGGTCCCAATCTGGTGCTCAATGGCCAGATGAACCAGTGAGTGTTTTCTCAAAGCAACATTTAGTAATGATCAACTTCTCTCAGTTTTGTCCTATAAAATATTATATTTTTGTTGTTTTCCTTAGACTCTTTCCTCAAAACGGAGACGTGATTAACTTTGCCTCCTGGTTTGGCTTTGCCTTCCCTAACATGATCCTCATGCTCACAATGGCCTGGCTTTGGCTGCAGTTTGTCTTCATGGGATTCAAGTGAGTTTGGTGATGGTTAAAGCCTAATTATAGTGACAGAGACTTGAATCAGGATGAAGAAACTTTTGCCGCATCAGGAGTGTGATTTAGTGTAGAAGTGACACAAAGATTTTTCCCGTGTGACCCCTCTAGCTTTAAGAAGACGTGGGGATGTGGGGCTGTGAAGACAGAGAAGGACATCGCTGCCTATAATGTCATCCGTGAGCAGCATCGCCTGCTGGGGCCCATGTCCTTTGGAGAAATAAGTGTCTTGAGTCTCTTCACGCTGCTGGTGGTGATGTGGTTTTCAAGGGACCCCGGCTTTGTTGCCGGCTGGGCAACAGATCTCTTCAACTCCAAAGCAGAGTTTGTACACGTCATTTTTCTGTTTCTGCACCTAATTTTCACTGATACATTAATCTAATGTATGTGTGGTGAACTATTTGCTGTGAAGAAACTTTCACATCTGAGTTTGTTCATACCCTCATCATTTCCCAGGTATGTGACAGATGCCACGGTGGCAGTCTTCATTGCCGTCCTTCTCTTCGTTCTGCCCTCTAAACCCCCGCGTTTCTGTTCGTGGAGGACTCAAGGTTTCGACACAGGTGAGCTGCAAAGATTACATGTCGTACAGTTATGTCAAAGTTTTAAGAGAACTGCACTGATTAAATACTGACATTGAATTTATTGGATCTGTAGCACCCTGTCAAACTGCCGGCCCAACTCCACCTTTGCTCACCTGGAAAGTGGCCCAGAAGAAGTTACCATGGGGCATCGTGCTTCTTCTTGGAGGAGGTTTTGCCCTGGCCAAGGGCAGTGAAGTAAGTGGCAGTGACTGTCATAATGTTAATGGGCCAAGGGCCTTTATTATCAAAAATATTCATCAATGACCTTTCAATGTATTTACATTCTGTAACTACCTTTCTGTTTGGTGGATTTTGTTGTTTGTGGTGGATTCCAATCCAAATTACCAAGCTGTGCACAAAGGATTCTCAGGAAATGGCATAGTGTGCAATGCAGCGCTACTGTTTTTAATTTCATCTTGACTAAATCAGCGTCATATCAGAGCTGCATTAGGTTACTTCTTTGCAAACACAATATTTCCTACTGCTGCTATTTCAAATATTACCCTGGATGTGATGCTTTTGTTTTATTTATGCTGCATTTTTAAACTGTAAATATCACTGAGTTACATTCCAAAGGATCCTGTATGTGATGCTCAAACCTGAATTGGACAGTAAATGAGCACATGTTGAGTCAGCTGTATAGATAAATACTGTGTACATTTCCAGAGGAGACATGTATGTGTTTGTGTCATTATATCTTTGTAGGAGTCAGGACTCTCAAAGTGGTTAGGAGATCAAATGACTCCCCTGCAAAACATCCCTCCCTGGGCAATTGCTATCGTCTTATGCCTGCTGATCGCTACTTTCACAGAGTGCACCAGTAATGTGGCCACAGCGACGCTCTTCCTACCTGTCTTAGCCTCAATGGTAAGTTCTCAAAGAGAAAGTGAAATGACATGTGTTTGATGGAAAAAGGCAGAAGCAGAGGCTGGATGTCAGACTGCAAGAGACAGATAATAATCTTCAGCAGCAGTGGTTCAGTGAGGTGAAGTGCTACATACCATAACATTTCTTTTGAACCAATTTCCCCAATTGGAGTCCAGCATTGAAGCTACTCCCAGTGGGAGCCGGCCTATTTTCCCTTGTTTGGGTACCCATCTAGTTGGTCATCCAGGCTGAACATGTTTGGTCCCCTTCTCCGGGCCCCACCTCCCATTAATAACTTGCCAAACACACCAATTCAGCCCAGCGCCTTGTAGTTCTTCCCACCCCGCTGCTGCTAAAGAATGGCATTACTGTGCCCGCTAGACAAGCACTGAACGCCAAAGCCGGGTTGTGAAAGACATTGCCAATCAGGGCCATTCAGAAGGATATTTGTGGTGGGTCAAGCTAAGTGGGTTCTATGAGGCTCTTCTGTGAAAATAGAAGAAGAAAAAAAAGAACATGTGATCTGTTACTTGCAGCTGAAACTGGTCCTGGCTTGTGGTATGTCACTTTTTGTGTTGTCCTGTCAAGTCAAACTAAAACAAAGGACATGGGTGAAGATAAAACACTGTCATTGTAGGAACCTGATCTACAGCCAGTTTGAGGAAGACTAAGTATAAAGTTCAAGTCTTTTCGCTTTGTTTATTTCGAGAACCAGAAATTACTGTGCACTTGTAAACTACTGTGCTGTGGGATATGTAATTCAGAAGTAAATTCCAGAGTAATGATTTCTGCATCCTCGTAGTCTGCCATGCCTATGTAGTGCTTTTCTATTTTAGATATCATGACTCAGCCCCGAGCTTGCAGGAATTACATCTTAATTACAGCCACCTAATGAGAGTTTTCACTTCACACAGAATTGCACACGTTTCACTCTGAGTTATGAGTCAGTGATTACAGTTGCAGAAAAACAGCCAGATGGAGGAGGGGAGGATTTTGTTATCAAGCTTATGTTCATCTCTGTCTCAGACTATATTCTCTGTGATTATTGCAGTCTCAGTCCATTGGAATCAATCCACTGTACATCATGGTGCCTTGTACTCTGAGTGCCTCTTTTGCATTCATGCTGCCTGTTGCTACGCCTCCGAACGCTATAGTCTTCTCTTACGGATACCTCAAGGTTGCTGACATGGTGAGTATGGCAGTGATTTGCTGTGTTGGTTCAGAAAATTATATGTTGTACATGCAAAGTTGTCACTTTAAGGCCACAACTACACTGTAAGGACAGCTGAATTTATGTTAAAACGGTTAGTTTTAACTTAAGTTTAACTAAATAAGAAATAGAATTGTTTTTTTGGGAAATACTCTTGTTCATTTTGTTGTTGAGAGTTTGGAGAAAAGAGGATCCGTGGTGTGTTCAGACCCGCCAACATCGTTTTTTATCCCTGGATCGCTTGTGAAGTCTTTGTCCAATGTATCGACTAAAAACAAACACACTAATTGTGTATACGGGAGTGTGTCTATGTGGCGGTTTGTGTTCTGACTCTGGCGTCTTATCAGTTGGCCTCTCTCCTTTTTCCTCTCATCCGTGTATGAGAGAGATTCAAGTCATGGGATTAGGACAGTTTTCATTAATGGGGGTTTGTATACTTTACCATTTCTTGGGCAGGAGCAGAGACATCCTGAAGTCTTGTTGTCACTGTGAGACTACATGTGTTGTTTTGGTGCTGATTAATGAAACATTAAGGTTTTGAGGTGCAGGTAGGCAAATTTTGTTACCTCTGGACAGAGCCATGTTAGCTCTTTCTCTCTGCGTCTTTAAGCCAAGCAAAGCCAACCATCTGCAGGTTCTAGGTTCATATTCACACAAAGACAAAGGGTGGTGTGAATCTTCTCTTCTAACTCTCAAGAAATATGTATATTTCCCCAAATATCCACTGTTACTTTAATACAACAACATGTTTTTCTTCTCCATCAGGCCAGGACAGGAATAGTCATGAACATCATTGGGATCCTTTGTATTACCCTGGCCATCAACAGCTGGGGCAAGGCCATGTTTGACCTGGACTCCTTCCCCACCTGGGCCAATGTCACCGGGGTGTGAGCCTGGCTCTGCCACAGGAGATGATCCATGCACACCCTGCCCTCCCTATCCACAGGTGCTGGACAAAGACCTCTGGTCAGAGCGACAGCACAGGACCACATGGTGGACTGCATGCGTCTGATTGCTGTTGGAATACAAGCACCTGCGTCTTGCTTGTGGAAGAAAGTGGTGATGAATATGATTAAGAATGGAGGAGGAGTGGCTAAAGAATGAAACGAAAATCTTATTTTATTTACATTGTATAGTAATGAGGTTACACTTGAACTGATTTATATCTTCAGATAGACAGACTTTATAATCTTCCTAAGCAGCCAATTCTAGAAACACCATTAAGTCAACTCTTTTAAGTTATTAGAAATGTTTCACACCTAAATAGATTATATATGTTAATAATCTTAAACAGCTGCTTTTATATCACAACATTTCACAACTAAATACTGTTGTACTGGTTTATACTACTTTTATCACAGCTGTAGTTACTGGTTACGTCTCCATATAAAGTACAGATAGATGATTATAGATTAAACTACCCAACTACATGAAAATGATCTCAGCCAAAAAAAAACATTAGAATTCCATAAAATACAGATGCAATAACAATAATCCAGTAACATTACACTGACAAGTGCTACTCAGCTGCCTAATGAATATGTTTTACTCTTTCTACATTTTGTGTCAAAATCTGTACTTTCACGTGTAAAATCTTGAATGCAACTATTTCTACATTGTGGTGTTGCCACTTCTACTTCTAAGTAGATCTTCCACCACTGCTAACAATTATGGGACGTTTTGCAAACAACTCCCATAGATTTACGTCAAAAAGGCTGTTGGTTTGGTTTGCTGTATTGGGCTGATATGGATGGTATAGCAGACACCTGACTAGAAGTAAACATGAACTTTTGTCCCCTTGCATCCAAACTGCCTCCTGCGTTGACAATGTATCAGGGTTTGCTACAGTTCCAGCATCATTTGAACTTTGAAATGTGTCATTACTACAAAGCAAGAAACCCCAGATGTGCCTTGTGCGAGCACGGTGCCTCATTGTGCTGTAAACACATCTTCAGTATTTTGATCAATACAGTATGTGCTGACATTGTGAAATGTCTCACAGCAATAATGAATTCTGTCTTCATTTGTATTAAAGTGGTATTGGAGAACCAATGTATATTTTTTTGTTCAGTTTCAAAACCTTTGTATTTGGAAAAGTGTCTTCTCAGCCTAAATGCCCAATGAACTGAAATAAATAATATTTTATTAGCCTGTGACTGTAAAAATAAAAGACAAGAGTTTTAATATGATAAGTTGATGATTCTTTCTTGTTACATTTCCTCTTCAGTGGTCTAATAGCACCAGAAGAGCATGCACTCACTATCTAGTTTGATTTTCATAGTATAGTAATAAACAAGGGATGATGTAGTCAGTTCAGATCATGCTAACAATATTTTTAAATTCTGCAAAAACTCTTTGAGAAAAAAACACTCAAATCTAAGTTACAGATTTTACAGTTACACCTTGACAGATTCCACTAATGACTCATGAAACTTTTAAAGAAGTAAAAGGCTTTAAAAAGGCAGGTGGAAACATAACTCAATCTTCGCAATACAAACAGCATTGTCATCCCTGTGTGTCATGCAAAACAAAATGATCCCACTTTCATCACCAGTCGGCTCTTTCTCAACTCCACATGACAATTACCTGTGTTTTAAAGTGCACACGTGTTTCTCTGCCGCTTGCTTAGTGACCTCTTGTCTCGTGCATAAAGCTGATATAATCCTTTAAACACACTACGGAAAGCCACAGTCATCCCGGACTGAAAGGCCACACCTAATGTAAGTAGGAAAACGCTGTGTTATTGTCCTTTTGCCGAGACGTTGCGTGAGCCGAGGGTCAAGGCAGTGCTATTGTCCGGCGTTGCCTTGCGTCATAAACATTATGAGCTCAAAGAAGACATTTCACATGTCTCCATTTAAAGACCAAAGAGCACTTTAATACAACCACATGCGTATCCTAATGAGTATTTATCACCATGATGAGAATTATGTGTTACAGCAAGACAAGAGGCCATCATCAGTCATAAGGCTCTACATGCATGGCAGTAAACAGCACCAAACCATGTTGGTGGTATCGTGTGACAGAGGAAAGCATGTTACACTGCAGCGAAGGTAGCGGGGAGAAAGAAATGAAAGGATCCCATCAAAGTCCTGACCTCAGTTCTGTTGGACAATTAAAATGTTTAAAAGTGGTTAACAAGCGGTTGGGTTCATAGGGCAGTTCAGATCACTATGATCTTGGGTCCCAGTGAGGAAAAAAAGCTTTTGTAATTACAGTGCCTTTCTCTCCCTTTGCTGCCTCTCAGCCACCCACTCATTATCCAATTGAAACACATCCTCATGTATCATGGCCTCCATTATTGGCTATATATACATGTAGAGCTTCAGTAGGAAATTGAACCTGTGAAATGCTCTCTTTGCTTTTCATGCGACTGACTGCACACACAAGACCTCTGGTGATCCCAAAAACACATTTCTATTAAATCTTTATGAACTCTGGGTGCTGAGTAAGCAAGTAGAGAGATTAATAAATGACCATCAGACAAATATACTGTCAGCTTGGACTCAAGAAAATTTTTCCGGGGCCATAAGAGGTCAACCTCGTCTACCTGTTGCATTCAAGAGTATTCAGAGGACGAGGAGGCTTCTTAAAGCCACATTGGCCTTCCACCTTTTCTGTATCAGTTACACATGAGGACAATATGTAGCTTGTCCGATACAATCAATCCCTCCTGGCACATAAAGACTTGTGTGTATAGATGGTTTCTGTTAGCAATCCGAGTATCCAATTAAGCTGTAGACAAGAGTCAGGCCAAAAATCTAAAAGATCCTGGAGAGGACAGAGGGCCTTTCTTTGCACTCTTTTGGCCAAAGTACATTCATACTAACCACGCTTAGATAATGGTGCTTTTACAATCATTTCCTTGGTGATTATATGTAAATCATTACACTTTCATCATCCCAAAAGTCACCAAAATGGCTCCAATATCAGGTTTGCACTGATCAGAATTATTGCAAATTACATTCAAACAGCACAAAGACAATACAAGAAATACAGATGATGATAAACATTAAAAGAAACAAACTCCAACTTGCCATTTTAACAAGAAATAAGATTTGATTCTGCTCTTTACGAAATGATTGAAGAGATTATAAGAAAATACTCCATCAGTGGGTGGTTTTCTAAAAAGTAGAGTGCTGCCTCTGATTCAGAGATGAAACGAAAACACTCACTGCTTTATTACCATTTAAATTTCTTCTGTATGTCCAAATAATGAGTCTCAGTTTGAGTAACTTTGTTGATATTACAGATCAAACCTTAATCCAATGTATTATCTATATTACCATTATCGCTGTAGCTCTTTGGGTTGGCAATGTTGAGCTTTCAGTCAGTCAGTCCACCACTTCAGTTCAGACAGAAATGTCCAATCAAATATGAAGATGAATTGCCATGAAATTTGGTGCCGACCCCTCAGAATCAGAATTGATTGTAGTGACTTTGGTAACCTCTAACGTTTTCAGATGGTGCCATCCTCAGGTCAAAATTGTAACTTGCACAATATTTTGATTTATAACCCAACACCAAGAGAAAATACAGATTTTAAAAGTGAAGAAATAATGAAAGGTCTTTATGAAATAAAGTAATAATGCAGAGGAGCACTGAAACATCTCCTAAACCACTGGGTGACAAAAGGTGACAGGGTGTTGGGGCTGGTCATCCTGTAACGTAGAGGTGCAGGTTGTCAGGAGCAGTGAGGTGTCATACTGGCCTGTGGGGGATTCTGGCATCCTTATAAAAACACATAGTTGCAAGTGTACAAAATAAAATAAAATGAGGCTACTTACAAACATTTTAGGCAACTATCCACTATACAAGAATGTGAACCATTAATTTTCACTCATGAATAATTTTGTTATCATCCATTTGTAGCATATAGGTATCTAAATGATGTATGTACTTTTATTAGTTTGAGCACAACCAACAAATTGTACAGCAAACTACAGTAAGTGTGAGCTCACTATTTCAGATTTTGATATTGTGCTTACAAAGAGCATATTCCTGACTTGATTTATGTTTATTCCAATTCCCACACAGCAGCTATGTCCAGCACATAAAACATAGGAAGGAATACTATATACATTGCACAGAATGGTGGATGAATTGGGTCTTAAGGACTGGGCCCATCTTTAGCCACTTTAACAGATTAATGTGTCATACAGGAGACCGTCTGTGGGGTTTCTACATTTTGAAGGAAACAGACCCAGAACCCTTCACCTTAGGGAACATTCCCCTTTTGGACTCACACATGTGCTCAAACACAGGGTGAGGGATGACGCATTGGACAGTATGACCACAGTTCATAACTTCTTTGCACCACTTCACTCGCAGAAATGACATTTTTAGGTGTAATAAGAGGTTGAAGCACTGCAACCCTACTATTGTGTCTGTCTCTCTGGAGTTCTCAATGGACTGTTTTGATGAAACTGCCTGGATTGATATTTACAGTCGGCTGATTTACAGTCAAAGTCGCCTGTCTGTTTTTCTCTTGCATGTCAAAACAAAGCACAGACAATTTGCCGACCAAAGGGCATGTGGCTCTACCCCAAAGTGCCCTGATCTGATGTCTCTCCTTCGGGACAGCATGACCTGATGCTGAAATTGTTCTATGTAACAAACAAATTGCAGCAGTTTTTCCTCTAGAAGTCTGTTGTGAAGGAGCTCTCTGTGATAGTTGTCATGCCCTACATGACTACTAATACAATTAAACAACCTTAAAACAACCGTTTCTCAATTAGAGCCTTATGATCTTTGCATAAAGCATAAAGTGATCAAGTACATCTCTGATGTACTTTAATACACTAGAAATCCACCTCATGAATGCACTGCTTTTCCTAAAATAATGAAACCAAGTAAAAGTTGTTTAGGCTTTGATATTTTTAATGAATAATTAACAATAATTTATACAGAAATTATGGACATTTTAGGGATAGTGGAGAGCAACTCTACAGTATAAAGGCTAAGTATATAATAATTCATGTTCTTTCATATGATATATAAATATATATATATATATATATATATATAAATACCTGTAATGCACTGTAACACTTGATAATTTTGTGAAGAGCTACAGTACAGAACAGATCAGTTTTCCTGTGTTACTGAGAAATGGCTCCATCTGTTGGTACGATGCAGCACTGACGACAAGGAGTCTCAGGAGGGGGTGTTACTGAGTGATACAGAAACCTGTAGCCTATGTACTGGACTCCTGTGGACAAATTTCAAATTAAAATAGAATGAAAGACAGAAAGGAAGAGAGGATATACTTTTGGCTCCTTTTATAAACATTAAAAAAATAAAATACATTGCTTTCGATTTATATCAAGGATAGTTATTGTCACCATAGCTTGCTTGCTTACAACACTGTAAAACATCACAGCCCCTTTTAGTTATGTCAATTTACATTTTAACTTTAACTCAAAGTGAACTCAGCTATTCTAGTTTTTGTAGGTTAAATTTACATTTATTCATTGTCTTGACTAATTGAACATTTTGTTAATGTAAGGTTAGTTGTTGTTTTAACTCTGAGTCCAAAGTTAAATCAATTTAGACAACTTAAAAAACAATGTTGAGACAACTAGAACATTGTAGTCATATCAACTAGATGGACTTTAATTCACGAGTTGAAACAAAGGTCGTCTTCCAGTTGAGTTAATTTGTGTTTTCAAGGCGGCAGGTGAACTTTCATTTGCAAGTTAAAATAACATGAAATGTCTTGCAGTGAACGAATAGTTTTGTCAATTCAAACCTGTTAAAAGTATTTAAAATGTACATTTTTGACATTTCAGATTACATCCATTACATCTGTTTGTAGGCTATTTTGATTTTACCTGTTACTCTATACACAGGTGATAAAAAAAAAAAAAAAAAAGCCCCAGTCAAATAAAGGTAACAGGTTAACCTGACAGTTAACACACCTGCTGTCAGGTATGAGCTCACGCTGTGAAAGCAGCCTCTGGGAATTTATTTGGTACCACACAGCTTCACAAAGCACTTCAATACCAAACGATTCCAAAGTTCTGATCAACTTCAGGGGGTTTTATACTTTAATACTGTGTCACGTACTCAATGTGTGTGCATGTGGTGTTCTGCTCCTAACTTAGATTATCTTTGTGCAGCTTGTGTGCATGTCCTTCAGCTGCTGCACATTGTATTTGCAGTGGTTTCCTCCTATCTTAGGTTACCTTGCCCTGTCAGGACTCTTGTGTGTGTGTGTGTGTCTCTTGTGTTATCAGACCTTAACCTACAGTGTTGCCCATAAAGTTGGAATAAAATATGTTTTACCTCTTCTCATGAAATGATTGTGACAATGTGATTTATTCTTGACAGATAAAGTGTATATCATCTCAAAACTTTATTGATCAATCGCTTCAAGCATATCAGTGAAAATTAAACCACAACTAACCTTTGCAAACTGTATTCAGACTTAAACAAGATTGGGGGTAGTGCACAATGTGATCAATGGCTTTGTTTCAATTCAACAGGAAACACATATTTGAGGGGATTTCATGCACAATATTCCAATATTATATCAAAAGTCACTCAGTCACCAAAATTGAGTATGGCCTCCCCTGACACAGATCAATGGGTTAAGACAGCACTCTGTCTGCCTTGTGGTTTCATCGCGGAGGTTCTCACCAAGGATCAAGGATATAAAGCGGGATATAAACATGTCTCCAGTGCCCAAGCTGTAGTCCTCTGTGCTCCCTGTGAGCAGCTCCGTGTTGAACAGTCAGGTGTGGACACTCACGTCACTTATCTTGCAATCTTCCATTTACAGTTTGGCGGGAAACGTCGATCCAATGACGTCTTCTCCACAAACAAGGAAGCGTTTCCCACTTTCTACGGATCAGATTCAGCTGTTGCCGATCAGCTCGTCTGGTAGTTAGTCTCGGTCTACCTGGAGATGTTCGTGGCCTCAGATGATGTTTGAGGCTTTCACGGACCGAATTCTGCGATATTACACGGAAATGATCAGTGTCGGCTTGTCTGTGTCCGTCCAGAGATTCTACAGTCAGCTCTGAAAACGTAGACTTGCCTGCATGCGGACTTTGACCCTTGTATGGTGTTTTCATTTTTATTATCGAGAGCAAAATGATACGATTAATCATTTTTGTCAAACTCAGACTCATGAGCCTTGGCTGATATTGATGAGTCTGGGAAAAAAAAGATTAATCGTATAGTTTTTCTTTTGATAAAGAACATGAAAGTCCCACAAACCCGAACACCACATAAAGGTTAAGCAGGAAAAGGAATGTCCACCTGGGTAACTGGGACTCAGTATGTGATCGCTGCACCTGGTCAAAGGTGATTACTGATGTATATAAATGGGAATAAAAAAAGAGGAATGTGTCTGAAAACACATTTATTTCCCCCCTACAACGTGAGGTCACTGACCCCGTCACAGCCGGCTGACTCACAGGAAGTAACAGCCCGTGGATGACTCACGTGAAATCACATTTTCAGCAGCTTTCATCATCCCAGCCTTCACACGGACAGAGATCCCTCCTCGACAGCAGCAGCAGCAGCAGCACATTCAGCGGTGCCTGGAGCAAAGAGTCTGCCTACTGAACCATGATGGAGAGCAGCACGCACACTTCACCTGTGTCCTCTTCACGGAGGGAACGTTTCATCAGGAGGATCAACATGTTGGTACCAGTCGGTTTCAAGACTGAAATAATACAGTTGACTAAACTGGCTGGCCCAGTGGTGAGTAGCCTGTGGTTAAATTAGCAGTCAGTGTCCAGTCAGTATGGGAATAATTTGTCTACTCATCAATAGTCAGAATAAAACAAGATAAATAGTCTTTTTTGCTGTGACAGTGGACTGCTGTTAATGAAGCTGTAGATCCATGGCCAGAACACCACTAATCACCTGATACTGATGTAATTTTGTTGCCCAAACTACTTTTCATTCATTTGGATTTTTCTCACCAGTTTATGTCCCAGCTCATGGTTTTTATGGTAAGTTTTGTTAGCACTATTTTCTGTGGACATCTGGGGAAGACGGAGCTGGCAGGAGTGTCTTTGGCCATATCAGTAAGTAGAGTACAGTGACGTTCTCACAGTGAAAGTTAATCCAGTCGGGCGGCAGAACATAATCCACCAATGTTTGTGTGTATCCTCAGGTTATTAACGTCACAGGTATATCTATTGGAGTTGGTTTGGCAGCAGCGTGTGATACTCTGATTTCTCAGGTAGGAGCCTCAGCTTGACAGACGTCTTTCATCGGGTACTGACATGACTCTTAATATAAAAAGATAAGATAAAACTCTCTGGTTTCAGACCTTTGGGGGCCGGAACCTCCTCAGAGTTGGGGTCATCCTGCAGCGGGCGATCCTCATTTTGCTGCTAGCGTGTTTCCCCTGCTGGGCGATCCTCATTAACACAGAGCCCATTCTGTTGGCCGTCAGACAGGAACCAGAGGTGGCCAGGTCAGCTGTGTCACTCGTCTCCCCCCCCCCTACTTTCCTTTGTTGTTTATTTGATTTGATGATACTGATAGAAAATCTCTCTCTCTATAGGTTGGCCCAGCTGTATGTGAAGATCTTTATGCCAGCACTTCCTGTGAGTATTTCAACCCTGTCAGTATGAGACTCATCTCCCTTCATCAAGGAACTGGTGTTTTCTGTGTGGGGGGGTCACTTGCTTCAGTGCATGGTGGGATGGGGAATGCAGAGATTGATTTTTTTCTTTGTTGTTGTTTCTAGGCTACGTTCATGTATTCATTGGAGACAAGATATCTGCAAAACCAGGTTAGTCCATTGTCAATGAACATTAAGTAACTCTCTGAGCTGAAATAAGACGGGCTGATTCATTGTATGAAAGAGACATCATACAATCTTTGATTCCTTTTATCCACAAAAGGATATGGTTGATCAATTAAGCAGGAGAGTTCTATTAGCCAGCCTTGCATTTATTTGGCTACAGAGTCCAAACACTGTACACTAAATTCTGCTTCTCAAGGACTCAGCAGCTCTATATAATGGTCCCTTTAAGCATTTTAAGCCTAAATTGGTTCTTAATCAGGTACAGAGGCATCAGTGGTGGAGAACAATTAAAGGTCTCCTATAGTTATCTTCTGCTTCTAATAACAATAAAATGTGACACTTCCATTTTAGGGCATCATATGGCCACAGGTAATCACAGGCATTGTGGTCAATCTCTTTAATGCTCTCATCAACTACATCGTTCTTCACCCACTAAATCTGGGAGTAGCGTGAGTGTTGCCTATTGACCTGCGCTCGACTTTTTCAACAACATCATTATTTGCTCGAAAACACACAGCCAGTATCACGCACTGACATGTTCTTTACAGAGGTTCTGCTGTTGCTAACGTCATTTCCGTGTTCTCCATGGCTCTGATTCTCTATGCTTATATCATGTGGAAAGGTCTTCATAAAGCCACCTGGGGAGGTGAGTACAATGTTTGATTGGACTATAATGACCCTGCACATAATCAGATGCTCCTGTGGTTATTACTGAAAACCTGGAGTGGGAGGATTGTGGTTTGGTTTAATAAAGCTGTAGCTCAGGAGTCAAGGAAACCAGTCTTGAGGAGCTTAAACAAAGTGTGTAGTGCTTCCAGGCTATGTAGTGATTTCCAAAATTGTTGTCCCACAGAAAACAAACATTTAGTTAGTCATGTTCAGAAAGAAAACTTTAAGGAAAGTTTAAAGATAAATATATGAGGAAATGTGAAGAAATTCTGAAAAAAAAATCGAACATTTGTAATTATTTAAGCAACATGGAGTTCCTTTCTTTTTCTCCATTATATATATAACCCTTTGTGTGGTCTTCACCAGTAGGCCCAGTCATAGATGGATTATGAGTCCCCCCCGGACCTTAATGTATAAAAACAGGGCAGATATACAGACTTAATTTCAAACTAAATTCACATGGATCTCAACAGAATGTTCAGCACAGGAACACTCAAAGCCAAAAGCACAACAGATAGAAATAAATTCACCTCTATCTTCTGTTTACATCACAGGTACACTCAATAAAAGCCAACAGCACACAAACAAACACACAGTTCTTAACCACAAATAAGAAACGTTTAAGCCACCTAAGTGATAAATACTCTCTTAGAATGCACCATGATGGTTTCTTTCCTGTGACATCTTCAAAGTGAATATTTTAGCCATTCCTTTAGTTCTTCAGTAGGACTTTTGGGGCTCTGCTATTGAAATGATGGACTAAACCCTTTGAGGATGTACAGTAACAATGACTTCATGCACAGGCTCTGCCTCAGGGGTCCTGTATGCTTAAATTAAACAATGACACGAGACTGGTTTCATTCTCTTCTTCACTTTCCTCTTGGTTTGATTTGGAATCTACAATAATAGACTTGAATTTATTAAACCATCAGCCCAAACATCTGACTTATCTGACCTGCTTTATACAAATCTGGTTGTTGTTCTCACATTCTCAATAATAACACCTAATTAAATGTATTTCATACTCCCAAGTGTTTCTTTTTATAAATTAGTTAAGCATATTTACGTTCTATATTGAATGTTTTATTGATTTATTGTTGAACCACACAGGCTGGTCTAAAGAGTGCCTGCAGGACTGGGGCTCGTACATCCGCTTGGCCATCCCCAGCATGGTCATGATGTGTGTCGAGTGGTGGACGTATGAGATTGGAAGTTTTCTGGCAGGTAATGGCACAGGCTACGTTGTGGTTTTTAAAACATTTGTGTGAACCAAAGTTGGTGTGAAATCTAACATCTGTTTGTCATTGCCAGGCCTAATAAGTGAGGTGGAGCTTGGAGCTCAATCAGTAGTATACCAACTGGCAAATATTGCATATATGGTAATGCCTCTCAAGCAAGATAATCTTTCTTCCGTCAAATATTGGATGTGCATTAAATTGTTATGAAATGGATCATCTATTTGTACATGCAGCGTAACAGCATGTTAAAATATAATTTTCTTTTGTTATTAGTTTCCTATGGGTTTTGCTATAGCAGGCAATGTAAGAGTTGGAAATGCGCTGGGAGCCGGAGACACAGAGCAGGCCAAGCTGTCTGCTAAAATGGCAATGTTCTGTGCAGGTCAGCGTGTTTAAAACTCTATTTCTTTATATTGATATTTTATGAAAATGACATGTATTAGAGGATAACATGAGAATCATTCTTGTATAATTCTAATTTCACTCAAGAAATTATTACTGGGGTGGTTTAGATCTTACAGAACGAGCCTACTTCGGTAGAGCTACTCACTGACCAACAGCAGGAGAATGTTTGTCCATCAGTTTAGCATGTTTTGAACGCTTGAGTGCTGGTGGATAATTAAGTCTGTTACACTTTACCACAGGGTCAGTCTCTATAAGTCTGGCAGCTCTCATCGGGGGTCTGAAGGACCATATCTCTTATGTCTTCACATATGATGAGTGAGTATACCTCGATCATGTATGTTTCAATAAAAGGTGTCAACCCTGGCAGAGATAACAGACCTTTCACCATTATGTCACTTATTGCCTGCACAGTGAACAATGAACTTTGCTTTCAAATTCTTTTACATATTAACCAGAGGTGAACATTCCTGTCAGCTCTGCCGTGTATCACCACTGCGTTTAATAGCAGTTAACTGATTCCTCTGTGGTCAAGGATAATATAAAACGTCCAAGAGTTCAGATATAACACAAAAATTAACCGTCTTATGGTGTCAAACTATAAACTTCTTTTATATTCTTCTTCCAGACAGATCAGGCAAAGAGTTGCAGATGTTATATCCTTTTATGCTCCATTCGTCCTCCTAGATGCAATATCAGTAAGTGTCTGTCACTACACCCAAACAGTATCGCATGACAAACCCATATAATATTGCATTTGCAAAACATACCAGAAGCTTTTTATGTCAAGTCTAACCATGTGTTTATCCTTTTTGCACGACTAGGCTGCCTCGGGCGGCATCATAAGAGGAGCAGGTAAACAGAAAATTGGTGCTGTTTGCAACATTTTGGGATATTATGGAGTTGGGTTTCCTATTGGCGTGTCACTGATGTTTGCAGCCAAATTGGGAATCAAAGGTAAGCCACATTGCTGCGTAACTGGTAATTTTGAAGTTTTGTCCGCAGTGTCCTGTTTTTTAGTAAGAGATCCATCATAACATCAAACCTCTACAGTACTTGCTATTTTTAAAATGTGCACTTCTTTATTTTCCTCAGGTCTTTGGACAGGCTTGTTTACCTGTGTGTTCCTGCAGTGCTCTTTCCTGATTTTCTACTTGATAAGAATGAATTGGGGGAAAGCTACAGTCGAGGTTAGTATTCAGAGGTAAATCTTCCCATTTTTAATGGCCTAAAGCTACTTCTTTATGCATAAATGTTCACACATGTTTTTGTTTCAGGCTCAAATCAGAGCGGGAGTGTGTGGAAGCTCCTCAGACACAAGTAAGACAGATTGTAAAGCAATAAAGACATTTTGGGGTTCTCCCTCAGGATGTAGTTTAATGGTGTTACATTGATACTGATAAAAGTGACACCTGTTGCACCTTTAGTAGTTTAGTAGTAACTATTTGTATATATACTATTGGTATGTAGCTTTATTTTTAGTTTTATGCAAATAGTCTTCTTGAACAGAAACCATAAGTTATGGCTTCACTTCATCTCTCTATTAATGCATAAAACTAAAAAATAAAACAACATATTAATAACTTATCAAAAAATTGTATTAAGCAAATAACACATTTTTGATAAATGTAAGGTAGAACTGTTGGTCACAGTTTAATATTTTCCTGTGAAAGCATTTCAGTCACATTTGCATTTGTATGTCCAGGTCCCCAAACAAATGATCTGGGGAACTCGCAGGACCAAACAGACACCATAGACTTGGTTGAGAGTGAGGCGGGACCAGCAGTAAAACCGGTGGAGGTGGAGGTGGAGATACCTCACAGGATTCTGATCCTCCGTAGGGGACTGACTCTGGCTGCCATGCTATTCATACTGGCTGCTGGAATCATCATAAACTTGCTAATCACTAACTTGGTTACATGAACATGAGCAAAGTCTATTATTGAAGTAACTCCTCCTTAGTCATAAGTGCACAAAATGATGTGGATGTTTTCACAGCAGGATGTCACGCCATGCAGAAGAAAGGCACAAGTGCAGATGAGTGGAGAGTAGGCAGAGAAAGTGAGAGAAACACAGAAAGTGAAGTGGTCTATGATCAATGAATTAATCTCTTAAAGGAAAAGAATACTTTTAAGTCATGTGTCAGCGTTTGGCTCACGACCACATTCTGTCAAAGAGAATGAGTCAAACTAAATGGAGCTTGACAACTTTTCATTAAACAGAAACGATGTGGCTATCTCGGACTGTCAAGGTCAATCTCGCTCTTCTTTTGGGACCAGTGAAGTGGGACAAAATTTGATCAGGAGTATATGTAGCAGTGATCCAGTCCAAAGTAAAGTTTCTGACCACGGCAGGAGGAAGTGCACACTTGCTCCAACAGCCAGAAATGCAACTGCTATAAAAATAGTGAGGCCTCGCCTGAGGATCAGTTGGGTAACAAAAACTTGAATGTCAAGTGATAAAAGGAAACGGGCAGGAATAAGTTCTGTTAATGTTAAGAATAACATGCCACTTCAATTTGCATTAGTTGCTGTCTGGCCAGTAGTGATGTTACCTGCAGCATCTGACAGGGCAGCTGTGCTTAATAATGTCATGTGAGTGCTTTTCTGTGCTCAGTGCAAAGCCCACAAACAAGCAGAAACAAAATAAAACCATCTTCCAATTTCTCATAGTCTATTTGTCTCAGTAACTGTCCAAATCCTGAGGCACCGCATAGTGTACCTCTTCTGTCATTCTCTCCCAGTTGAGCTTGAAGATGACAATGATGTAGCAGGTGGATTGTAAGACGACACAAACGAGCAGTCCCAGCCAAAAACCTGTGGGGAAAGAGACAGATTAGTCTGTCAAGGGCAGAGCAGGCTTCACTTACAGAAAAGAACAAAAAAAGGTCACTTCATACATTTACCTAAAACTCTCAGTTTTGCTGCAAACATTAAAGTAATGCTGAGTGAAAGTCCCATGCTGAAGTATCCTATGAGATTAGGCGCAGCTGGTAACTTCTGTTTACCCGTGGAGATGCCTGTATACACACACACACACACACACACACACACACACACACACACTACGATGTAAAGAGACAAATCCCTAATTATTACACTCCATTGATCATCACATGGTAACTTCTGGATAGGTAAACATTTTATATTTTACATATTTGACATGCATTACGTACCATAATGTATAAATATGTGTTGTGCAAGCAAGAAAAACTGTAAGACTCACCACAAGACCATCAAAGGTAATCATTCATCAAGCATGAGACCAGACCTATGATCTTCCTGAAATATGGTTTTATAATTAAGATCTAGTTCACTTGGCTACTCATTGTATGTAGCAGTTATGATATATCGGTACATTTACTGATGTGTGACTGCAGCAGTAGAGACTCATCAGAGGTGAAGATGAATCCAATCACTGCTTTAGTAGAGCCAAGAACAATACCTTCAACAACTGCAAAACTACCTGGAACAGAAATCAAACAGTAGAGAAACAGTCGAACGATTAATGTAGACTACAATACAAGAAAACATTTCTAACAGAGCCGCGAGAGTGAGGGATTGTTTCATGTGGGCCAGTTTCATGTAGGAGCCCCACTCCTGCAGTGATTCTACGGACCAACCTGCAGGGGGAGGGGGGAAACACATTCATGTAGAGGGAAAAACCGGGAGTAAAGGGTAAGTGTACAAAGTAGTCCACAAAATCAAGGTCACCCCAAATAGCTACTAAATATAAACGCCCCTCACCTACCCATGTTTGCCATGGCAGCAGCGTACATTTGTGGCAGTGCTATAGTCTGAGTATACAAACATCAGGCAATGTGATTACCACCAGTTATACCTTTCATGAGAAATCAGATTAGAGTTAATAAGATTTATAATATTTGTGATGTATATATAGGGAAGTCATACAGAAAGGGATCAACACAGAGGAGTGGACTTGGGTTGGCTTGGACAGCAATGCACCTGGTTCTGTAGGTAAGACACCTGAAGATGATATAGAAACATTGCCTATAGAGAAAGATGATTTATACAAAGTGTTTATAATCAATTGAACAGCTCAGCAGAAAAAAAACAGCAAATAAATGAAGGTGACTGTGAGAGTATCATAAAAGCTATGTTGATGTGCTTATAGTTGGAATATTTTCTCCCCTAACGTTACATCTCAGCCTGTAATTTCCTCGTGTTAGCCTCCCCAAGTCTGTAGAGCATGTAGATGACCACTTATAGCAGCCATCACTTCATTGCCCAGACGGCCACAGAACATTGTGACCACAAATGGAAGCAGGTAATTGAGGATTCGAGAGAGCAGCAGTTGATACAGCTATCAGCTCACAGATGATACATTGTAAAGTACAGTAAACACAAGTTACAATTAATTATCATTGCACTCATACTATGTCTTGACGAACCAGCTACCATACTGCCATCACTTTGGCAGATTGCAGCCGCTCTTCAGCCACTGTTTGAAACCTGCCAAACAGAGTTTTAGGACTATTGATTTCTGCATCAAAGTCTCCTTTTCCTGACATCTTAACCTTTTCTTTGGCAAAGAAAGACTGTCATCAATCTTATGTTGTACAAGTCAGCTTTCCAGCAAGGACAGCCACAGTCCACACAATCCCTTACTGACAGAGCAGGGTGTTTAAATAAAGCCAGTCCTTACCAGAGGCCCTGTCATCTTCAGGATGTGGTACAGTTCCTCTCTGTGGGCCAGGGCAACCCTGTGGCGCACCCACCTGCAGCAGAACAGCTTGTCACTGGATGCCTCCATGTCTTCAGCACGAGATACCGATGTATGTCGCTCCACTGAGGTGTCTGTGTTTTCTCTCATGTGCTCATCCTACTTTCTCTCTAGGCTGTTGGACAGGATAGAAATCTTGCTGTTGTCACAGCTGCCCTGGAACTAAGCCAAAATTAAATCTGAAATCACAGTAAAGACTAAGACGGTGGACTTGAAAGCAAGAATGTCTTAATCTTGACTAGTTAAGCTGGTAAAATGTTCATTGCAGATGTATGTAAGTAATATACCAATGGTAATTTCATTGAAATTATAGGTCAATGCAGCATACAATGGTGGCTGCATGTGCACATGAATATAGTACAATTACTAAGAAACATTGCTCCACTCTGTCACTGTTGCATGCGGTTTACCTTGTCCGGTCTTTCTACAACACCAGTGCTCTTTTTTGAATACAGTTCGGGACTATAAGGACCAGCAATGACCTTAAAGTGTAATTTAACACTCACCTTTCTATTGTTATTATTTTTCCTTTCCTTTTACACATTTTATTTTTTCCCTGGGATAACTAACTATATACTGTTTATTCTAACCAAATAATGTGACAATGGCAGGACTTTTCATTTAGTAATTAACATGTACATATAAGAAGAAGAAGAAAAGTTACTTTCAGTTTTATCTTTGTGTTTAACAATGATGAGTATTTGTTTAATCTGTGAGAATTGAAAAAGCTACTGTAAACATGATAAACCCACCCTTATTATGTATGAACTTGTGTATTACACCTGGTGACCTGTTTTTTCTATTTATTTTCAACATGTCACATCATCTAAAATCTAGCTTAAGATATCTACATGGCACACAAGTCATGCCAGTTATTTTAAATAACTTAAACATTTGGTGCAAATATATGAACACTTGTACGCTAGCAAATGAGTGACAGTGTACTTTGTCATATTGTATTTCAGAGCGGAAACAACCACTGAATACAAAAGCACAGATACACAATACTGTAGTAGTTGAACAGAATTCACATTTAAGCAACATTACTTATTTTGCCATAAGACTAAAGATTTGCATATTCATTAGTTACACTTAAGAATGCTCCAAAGAGCCAGTTAAAAAACTTTTTTTCACAAGTAAAACACTGAAAGATAGATGTGACATAAGAGCAGATGACATAAAAAGCACCTAGAGAACCTACCAACTGTATATGATCTAAAAGCAAAGTGTTAGTTCAACCATTCATTCACAACATTTCTCCTCAAATCTGCAACTGTTTTGTGCTTTCTGTCAGAGATAATGAGTCCACAAGAGTCTAAAAGTCAATGCTTTTATCACATTGAGAACATACAGTGATTTTATAATCAAGGCTCTCAAGGTCATCGTGATTTCTCTGTTGGGACCAGTGCAGTGGAGAGAATTTGATCAGGAGTGTATGTAGTATTGATCCGGTCCAAAGTAACGTTGGCCTCTAAAGGCAGGGTCTCTGGCAAAGGCACAAGGAAATGCACACTGGCTCCCACAGCCAGAAGTGCAACTGCTGCAAAAAGAGTGAGGCCTCGTCTGAGGATCAGCTGAGTAGTGGAGAGATGGCCACCCTTCAGCTGCTGCGTCACATGTCCACCCTGTGTCTCTGTGTCCCCATCATGGTCCCGGGTGCTCACAGACATGTAGTCATGCACTGACTTGAAGGAAAATGGAGAACAAGCACATTAAACTTAATGGGAAAGTTGTCACACATTTGAAATCTTTGACTCAAGTGTCCCATAGATAATACTACATAGAAAACTATGCAGAAAAGTCCAGCAACAGTTACATACAATCTATGAAAAGCCATTTAGATTGTTAGTGTGAAGAATAACTGGGCACTTACATTTGTGGTAGTTCCTGTCTGATCAGAAGTGTTGTTACCTGCAGCATCTGACAGGGCAGCTGTACTTAATAATGTCAAGTGTGTCTTTTTCTGAGCTCGGCTAACAGCCTACAAACAAGCAGATACACAATTTAACAAATAGTCATTGAAATTTACCACATTTATTTCAGCTGTTGAAATAAAACAAATTCTGTGAGTATATCTGAACATTTGAGGCCCTGCATGATGCTGATTGTTGGATTAACCAGTGGCGTACCTCTTCTGTAATTCTCCTCCAGTTGAGCTTGAAGATGACAATGATGTAGAAGGTTGATTGTATGACGACACAAATGAGCAGTCCAAGCCAAAAACCTGGAAAGAAAAGCACAAATTAGCCTGTAAAGTGCAGAGCAGGCTTCACTATCAATGTCCTGCTCTTTCTATGCAGCCAACAAAACATGGTCACTTCATTCATTTACCCAAAACTCTCAGTTTTGCAGCAAACATTAAAGTAACACTCATTGAAAGTCCTATGCCGTAGTATCCAATGAAATTAGCCACAGCTGGTATCTTCTGTTTCCCTGTGCCCAAGAAGATGCCCGTGCACACACACTAGGATGGGGAAAACACATATATATTAAAAAAAAGACATAAATGACAGAACAACAGCAGAATGATACTGTAAATATATTTTTGCTCTGCACACAAGAGAAGCTGGTAGACTCACCACAAGGCCATCAAAGAATTGAAGGAAACAGTAAGCATTCATCAAATGGGAAACCAGACCAATAATCTTCCTGAAAGGAAAATTAAGATGTGTCTTTATGTGCAGCAGCTGTGCTCCAACAACTATAGCACACAATGTGACTGCAGCAGTAGAGACTCACTCATCAGAGGTGAAGATGAATCCAATCACTGTTTTTGTTGAGCCAAGCACAATACCTTCAACAACTGCAAAGCTACCTGGAAAAGAGGAGCGGTGAAATCTGTCGAACAGCAGAAAATGCTGAAGAAATCACACATGAAATGCTGATTTATTAACATAAGATGCACTAACTGACCTGCGAGAGTGAGTGATAGCTTGCTGGTGAGGATCGCCCTGGCAGTGTCTCCTGCACCCAGAGCATTTCCCACACGGACACACGCTGCAGCTTGAATACCAAGAGGGAACTATGGATTCATCATTTTAGAAAAAGTGCGAGACAGAGTTTGTTCCACAGTTCAAATATATGCAGAGAAACATTCTGGTACAATATATCTGAATCTAAAGTGAGAATGAAACACTCTGATGTGTAGTTACTACCATGTAGGTTATGAAAGCCACCATTATCACAGCATGTTGGGCTGCCAGCTCATCCTCACTCAGCATTCCTGATCATTAGAGACGAAGAACAGTCGTGACTCCAAGTTTGTATCTGCTTTGATGAAATCATACAGCTAACTAATATCTAATATCTGTATTACCTGCAAAGAATCCTCCAAACTCATAAACCCACCACTCAAAGCATTTCATTAGTGTACTGGGAATGGCCAGTTTCATGTAGGAGCCCCACTCCTGCAGTGATTCTACGGACCAGCCTGCAGGGGGAGAGAGAAACACATTTATGTAGAGGGAAAAACTGGGAGGATGAACAAAGTGGTCCACAAGATCAAGGTCACCCCAAATATCTACTAAATATAACTGCCCCTCACCTCCCCATGTTGTTACATGGAGCTTCTTCCACCAAATGTAAGCAAACAGAAAAGCGCAGATGTAAATCTGAGACAGGGTATTGGCTGCTGCAGATCCACTGTGAGACATGCACACAGACACAGTGATATCAGTGTGTGTAATCGTTTTGCTCAAATTTAAAATGCTACTCTGACGTGTGTGAGTTCACCTACCCAACACCAAGATCCAGCCAGTAAAGAAAGACGTAGTTCGTCACCACATTTGCGATGTTTGCCATGGCAGCAGTGTACATTTGTGGCAGTATTATACCCTGGGTACATAAACACCAGGCAATGTGATCACCACCAGTTATACCTTTCCCACGAGAAATCAGATTAGAGTTCATAAGATTTACAATATTTGTGATGTGTATATAGTGAACTAATGTGATACAGAAAGGGATCAACACAGAGAACTAGACTTAGTTTGGCTTGGACAGCAATGCACCTGGTTCTGTAGGTAAGACACCTGAAGATGATATAGAAACATTGCCTATAGAGAAAGATGATTTATACAAAGTGTTTATAATCAATTGGACAGCTCAGCAGAAAAAAAACAGCAAATTAACAAATTTGAATTTGCAAATAAAGATGAGAGAAAACTCATGACTCACTGGCACTGCAGGAAGGAAGCCTATAATATACAGGTGGGCTATTCTGAAATCCAGACAATGCATTCAGTTCAAAATAAACATAAACAAGCACCTACCAGTTTTAAGGTAATATGCACTGTTGAACATCATTATTTAAATCTTGAAACTGTAATATGGAAATGTCCTGTTTAATGAAAAACTATCGAGTTAAAGCTGCATTAATCAAAGATAAATGAAAATAGATACATTTAAAAATACATTTCATAATGTATAATGTACAGTGGGACAAAAAAGTATTTAGTGAGCCACCAATTGTGCAAGTTCTCCCACTTAAAAAGATGAGAGAGGTCTGTAATTTTCATCATAGGTACACTTCAACTATGAGAGACAGAATGAGGGGAAAGAATCCAGGAAATCACATTGTAGGATTTTTTAATGAATTAATTGGTAAATTCCTCGGTAAAATAAGTATTTGGTCACCTACAAACAAGCAAGATTTCTGGCTCTCACAGACCTGTAACTTCTTCTTTAAGAGGCTCCTCTGTCCTCCACTCGTTACCTGTATTAATGGCACCTGTTTGAACTCGTTATCAGTATAAAAGACACCTGTCCACAACCTCAAACAGTCACACTCCAAACTCCACTATGGCCAAGACCAAAGAGCTGTCAAAGGACACCAGAAACAAAATTGTAGACCTGCACCAGACTGGGAAGACTGAATCTGCAATAGGTAAGCAGCTTGGTGTGAAGAAATCAACTGTGGGAGCAATTATTAAAAAATGGAAGACATACAAGACCACTGATAATCTCCCTCGATCTGGGGCTCCACGCAAGATCTCACCCCGTGGGGTCAAAATGATCACAAGAACGGTGAGCAAAAATCCCAGAACCACAAGGGGGGACCTAGTGAATGACCTGCAGAGAGCTGGGACCAAAGTAACAAAGGCTACCATCAGTAACACACTACGCCGCCAGGGACTCAAATCCTGCAGTGCCAGACGTGTCCCCCTGCTTAAGCCAGTACATGTCCAGGCCCGTCTGAAGTTTGCTAGAGAGCATTTGGATGATCCAGAAGAGGATTGGGAAAATGTCATATGGTCAGATGAAACCAAAATAGAACTTTTTGGTAAAAACTCAACTTGTTGTGTTTGGAGGAGAAAGAATGCTGAGTTGCATCCAAAGAACACCATACCTACTGTGAAGCATGGGGGTGGAAACATCATGCTTTGGGGCTGTTTATCTGCAAAGGGACCAGGACGACTGATCCGTGTAAAGGAAAGAATGAATGGGGCCATGTATCGTGAGATTTTGAGTGAAAACCTCCTTCCATCAGCAAGGGCATTGAAGATGAAATGTGGCTGGGTCTTTCAGCATGACAATGATCCCAAACACACTGCCCGGGCAACGAAGGAGTGGCTTCGTAAGAAGCATTTCAAGATCCTGGAGTGGCCTAGCCAGTCTCCAGATCTCAACCCCATAGAAAATCTTTGGAGGGAGTTGAAAGTCCGTGTTGCCCAGCGACAGCCCCAAAACATCACTGCTCTAGAGGAGATCTGCATGGAGGAATACCAAAATACCAGCAACAGTGTGTGAAAACCTTGTGAAGACTTACAGAAAACGTTTGACCTCTGTCATTGCCAACAAAGGGTATATAACAAAGTATTGAGATGAACTTTTGTTATTGACCAAATACTTATTTTCCACCATAATTTGCAAATAAATTCTTTAAAAATCAGACAATGTGATTTTCTGGATTTTTTTTTTCTCATTTTGTCTCTCACAGTTGAAGTGTACCTTTGATGAAAATTACAGGCCTCTCTCATCTTTTTAAGTGGGAGAACTTGCACAATTGGTGGCTGACTAAATACTTTTTTGCCCCACTGTATATATTGTGTGTGTGTGTGTGTGTGTATATATATATATATTCGATGAAGCTACCTTAAATGATTAGCAACACTGGAGCAGAATTAGTGCAATAAAACTGTAATACTGACTTTATACAACTAGTAAGAGGTCATTTGATCAATATTTGGAATACAGATTCTCTGTTTATGCTGAATCTGTGTGGAACTGAAAATTCTGAAATTGTAACAGATGACCCCTCAAACTTGCCCACATCACTGTTAATGGTAGCAACAGCACTACTGCTCATATTGGGTGCTGTTTGTTACCTGGCTACCTCGGGGTCCTGGCCCAGGCACAACAGGATGGCCTGAGCATTAATGAGGAGACCCCAGCAGGGCAGACAGAACAACAGCAGGATGATGATGCCCCGCTGAAGGATCACTCCCACCCGCAGCAGGTTCTTAGCACCAAAAGTCTGCACAACATAATTAGTATTTTAGAAAAGGACTGCAGTCACAAACAGGGGTCAATAATAATCCATTGTATTTTATCATCACATCTGAAGGGTTTTCCACACCTGAGATATTAAAGTATCACATGCCAGTCCGAGACCATATCCTGTTGCTGCAGTGGTAACATTAATGGTCTGAAATAGATATGAAACATACTCAGATGAGCCTGATGTAAACATTAATACTATGACTCATAACAGTAGATGTACTATATATTGATTAAATCATCAGCAGTCTTTCTAAGGTGACTGTGAGAGTATCATAAAAGCTATGTTGATGTGCTTATAGTTGGAATATTTTCTCCCCTAACGTTACATCTCAGCCTGTAATTTCCTCGTGTTAGCCTCCCCAAATCTGTAGAGCATGTAGATGACCACTTACAGCAGAAGCTAATCCATAGCCAGCCATCACTTCATTGCCCAGACGCCCACAGAACATTGTGACCACAAATGGAAGCAGGTAATTGAGGATTCGAGAGAGCAGCTAGAAAGACAAACATTGACAATGGTGGAGTTGATACAGCTATTGGCTCACAGATGATACATTGTAAAGTACAGTAAACACAAGTTGCAATTAACTATCATTGCACTCATACTATGTCTTGACGAACCAGCTACCATACTGCCATCACTTTGGCAGATTGCAGCCGCTCTTCAGCCACAGTTTGAAACCTGCCAAACAGAGTTTTAGGACTACTGATTTCTGCATCAAAGTCTCCTTTTCCTGACATCTTAACGTTTTCTTTGGCAAAGAAAGACTGTCATCAATCTTATGTTGTACAAGTCAGATTTCCAGCAAGGACAGCCACAGTCCACACAATCCCTTACTGACAGAGCAGGGTGTTTAAATAAAGCCAGTCCTTACCAGAGGCCCTGTCATCTTCAGGATGTGGTACAGTTCCTCTCTGTGGGCCAGGGCAACCCTGTGGCGCACCCACCTGCAGCAGAACAGCTTGTCACTGGATGCCTCCATGTCTTCAGCACGAGATACCGATGTATGTCCCTCCACTGAGGTGTCTGTGTTTTCTCTCATGTGCTCATCCTACTTTCTCTCTAGGCTGTTGGACAGGATAGAAATCTTGCTGTTGTCACAGCTGCCCTGGAACTAAGCCAAAATGAAATCTGAAATCACAGTAAAGACTAAGACGGCGAACTTGAAAGCAAGAATGTCTTAATCTTGACTAGTTAAGTTGGTAAAATGTTCATTGCAGATGTATGTAAGTAATATACCAATGGTAATTTCATTGAAATTATAGGTCAATGCAGCATACAATGGTGGCTGCATGTGCACATGAATATAGTACAATTACTAAGAAACATTACTCCACTCTGTCACTGTTGCATACGGTTTACCTTGTCCGGTCTTTCTACAACACCAGTGCTCTTTTTTGAATACAGTTCGGGACTATAAGGAACAGCGATGACCTTAAAGTGTAATTTAACACTCACCTTTCTATTGTTATTATTTTTCCTTTCCTTTTACACATTTTATTTTTTCCCTGGGATAACTAACTATATACTGTTTATTCTAACCAAATAATGTGACAATGGCAGGACTTTTCATTTAGGTATTAACATGTAAATATGAGAAGAAGAGGAAAAGTTACTTTCAGTTTTATCTTTGTATCTAACAATGATGAGTATTTGTTTAATCTGTGAGAATTGAAAAAGCTACTGTAAACATAGTAAGCCCACCCTTATTATGTATGAACTTGTGTATTACACCTGGTGACCTGTTTTTTTCTATTTATTTTCAACATCTCAAGCCATCTAAAATCTAACTTAAATAATTTACATTCACACAAGGACTCCCAGTGTAAATAACATAACCATTAATCGCTAAGATGTAAATACTAAACGCTAGCAAATAAGAGACAACTTTGTCTTCTTTAATTCTCACAGGGAAACAACCACTGAATACAAAAGCACAGAGGAGTTCAAACCTCAAATCTGCTTTACTTGTTGTATTTAGTAAAATAGAATATCTATAAACATTTAAGCAACATTACTTATTTTGCCATAAGACTAAAGATTTGCATATTCATTAGTTACACTTAAGAATGCTCCAAAGAGCCAGTTAAAAAACTTTTTTCACAAGTAAAACACTGAAAGATAGATGTGACATAAGAGCAGATGACATAAAAAGCACCTAGAGAACCTACCAACTGTATACGATCTAAAAGCAAAGTGTTAGTTCAACCATTCATTCACAACATTTCTCCTCAAATCTGCAACTGTTTTGCGCTTTCTGTCAGAGATAATGAGTCCACAAGAGTCGAAAAGTCAATGCTTTTATCACATTGAGAACATACAGTGATTTTACAATCAAGGCTCTCAAGGTCATCGTGATTTCTCTGTTGAGACCAGTGCAGTGGAGAGAATTTGATCAGGAGTGTATGTAGTATTGATCTGGTCCAAAGTAACGTTGGCCTCTAAAGGCAGGGTCTCTGGCAAAGGCACAAGGAAATGCACACTGGCTCCCACAGCCAGAAGTGCAACTGCTGCAAAAAGAGTGAGGCCTCGTCTGAGGATCAGCTGAGTAGTGGAGAGATGGCCACCCTTCAGCTGCTGCGTCACATGTCCACCCTGTGTCTCCGTGTCCCTATCATGGTCCCGGGTGCTCACAGACATGTAGTCATGCACTGACTTGAAGGAAAATGGAGAACAAGCACATTAAACTTAATGGGAAAGTTGTCACACATTTGAAATCTTTGACTCAAGTGTCCCATAGATAATACTACATAGAAAACTATGCAGAAACAGTTACAAACAATCTATGAAAAGCCAATTAGATTGTTAGTGTGAAGAATAACTGGGTACTTACATTTGTGTTAGTTCCTGTCTGATCAGAAGTGTTGTTACCTGCAGCATCTGACAGGGCAGCTGTACTTAATAATGTCAAGTGTGTCTTTTTCTGAGCTCGGCTAACGGCCTACAAACAAGCAGATACACAATTTAACAAATAGTCATTGAAATTTACCAGATTTGTTTCAGCTGTTGAAATAAAACAAATTCTGTGAGTATATCTGAACATTTGAGGCCCTGCATGATGCTGATTGTTGTTTTAACCAGTGGCGTACCTCTTCTGTAATTCTCTTCCAGTTGAGCTTGAAAATGACAATGATGTAGAAGGTTGATTGTATGACGACACAAATGAGCAGTCCAAGCCAAAAACCTGGAGAGAAAAGCACAAATTAGCCTGTAAAGTGCAGAGCAGGATTCACTATCAATGTCCTGCTCTTTCTATGCAGCCAACAAAACATGGTCACTTCATTCATTTACCCAAAACTCTCAGTTTTGCAACAAACATTAAAGTAACACTCATTGAAAGTCCTATGCAGTAGTATCCAATGAAATTAGCCACAGCTGGTATCTTCTGTTTCCCTGTGCCCAAGAAGATGCCCGTGCACACACACTAGGATGGGGAAAACACATATATATTAAAAAAAAGACATAAATGACAGAACAACAGCAGAATGATACTGTAAATATATTTTTGCTCTGCACACAAGAGAAGCTGGTAGACTCACCACAAGGCCATCAAAGAATTGAAGGAAACAGTAAGCATTCATCAAATGGGAAACCAGACCAATAATCTTCCTGAAAGGAAAATTAAGATGTGTCTTTATGTGCAGCAGCTGTGCTCCAACAACTATAGCACACAGTTATTGAAATGTGACTGCAGCAGTAGAGACTCACTCATCAGAGGTGAAGATGAATCCAATCACTGTTTTTGTTGAGCCAAGCACAATACCTTCAACAACTGCAAAGCTACCTGGAAAAGAGGAGCTGTGAAATCTGTCGAACAGCAGAAAATGCTGAAGAAATCACACATGAAATGCTGATTTATTAACATAAGATGCACTAACTGACCTGCGAGAGTGAGTGATAGCTTGCTGGTGAGGATCGCCCTGGCAGTGTCTCCTGCACCCAGAGCATTTCCCACACGGGCACACGCTGCAGCTTGAATACCAAGAGGGAACTATGGATTCATCATTTTAGAAAAAAGAAAAAGAATAAAAGAAAATATATATATCTGAAAGTATGAACACTGATATACAGAAAAGCTTTCTCTTTAGGCTGACTTTAATTTGTGAAATCTATTCTTTGAAAAGAGACATGTTAGGAGAGGACTTTCAAAATAAGAATGAAACACTCTGTGTGTGTAGTTACTACCATGTAGGTTATGAAAGCCACCATTATCACAGCATGTTGGGCTGCCAGCTCATCCTCACTCAGCATTCCTGATCATTAGAGACAAAGAACAGTCATGACTCCAAGTTTGTAGCACATGCTGGTTTGAATGACATGGTTCTGTGCTGATCATTGTTTATGTCTGTAAGAACAGGAGTAATGTTAATATGAAAATATTTGTATTACCTGCAAAGAATCCTCCAAACTCATAAACCCACCACTCGAAACATGTCATTAGTGTACTGGGAATGGCCAGTTTCATGTAGGAGCCCCACTCCTGCAGTGATTCTACGGACCAGCCTGCAGGGGGAGAGAGAAACACATTCATGTGGCCTGAGAAAAATGAAGGATAGACAGAGGGATGCAAGAAATCATAGGGGAACCATGGATATTACCTCCCCATGTTGTTACATGGAGCTTCTTCCACCAAATGTAAGCAAACAGAAAAGCGCAGATGTAAATCTGAGACAGGGTATTGGCTGCTGCAGATCCACTGTGAGACATGCACACAGACACAGTGATATCAGTGTGTGTAATCGTTTTGCTCAAATCTAAAATGTTACTCTGATGTGTGTGAGTTCACCTACCCAACACCAAGATCCAGCCAGTAAAGAAAGACGTAGTTCGTCACCACATTTGCGATGTTTGCCATGGCAGCAGTGTACATTTGTGGCAGTATTATACCCTGGGTACACAAACACCAGATGATTACCTTTCCCATGAGAAATTTGATTACCTTAATTAAGACAAGATGCTTTGATTCTCTGAAATAAAAGATCTGCGTCCATTAGTGCACCTGGTTCTGCAGATACGACACCTGAAGCTGATGTAGAAACATTGCCTAAAAGACAAAGAAAAGATTTAAACTCTTGACATTAAGATTTAAGAGAAAGTCGTTTCTCTATGCTTCAGTGGAATATATCAACTTTGCAGATAATAGTGGGGGAAAAGTCACTACTCACCGGTACAGCTGGAAGAAAGGCTGTCATATACAGCTGGGCTATTCTGAAATCAAGAGCCAAGAGCCGGTACTCAACAGCAGCAACGTGACAGTTTAAAGTAAATTATAAACTATTCAAGCCCATTTACTTCCACTGTCACTCAGAAATTGATTCATGGCGAGAAAGGCTTGCCTTTGAGGAGAAATAATTTTAAGAGGTTAATGTATATAGACTTAGCAACCCCAAAGAAGTTTGCTAAAATGGTGGAGTAAGGCTGCATTAGAATAATTCAGGAGAGTGTGCACCTACTTTCATATAATGTTATAAACCTTACACAGCAGATGTAATTTGATCAGTGATTAGAATACAGATTCCTGATTCTTGTTCAGTAAATTACCACTGAGAGGATGAAGTTTTACTGAGCAAGTTGGGTGCTGTTTGTTACCTGGCCACCTCAGGCTCCTGGCCCATGCATAAGAGAATGGCCTGAGCATTAATGAGGAGACCCCAGCAGGGCAGACAGAACAACAGCAGGATGATGATGCCTCGCTGAAGGATCACTCCCACCCGCAGCAGGTTCTTACCTCCAAATGTCTGCACAACAACACAGACAATGTTAATCATTTAAGAAAAGGGAGTGATGAACCGTTTGGATCTGGGGTCAGTTAAAAGATTTTCCTAACCTGAGATATTAAAGTATCACATGCCAGTCCCAGACCACATCCTGTTGCTGCAGTGGTAACATTAATGGCCTGAAATGAATATGAAACATAGTTGAATGAGTCTGATGTAAGCTTGAGGACTCTGATGTAACCAATTGTTCCATGACTCATATGAGTAAATGTACCCTATATTGATTAAATCATCCAGTTTGTGAGAGGTGTGTAAAAGCTATCATGGGAAAGTCAGTTTATAGTTGGAATATTTCATTTTCTCCCCTAACGTTACATCTCCACCTGTAATTTCCTCGTGTTAGCCTCCCCAAGTCCATAGAGCATACAGATGACCACTCACAGCAGAAGCTAATCCATAGCCAGCCATCACTTCATTGCCCAGACGCCCACAGAACATTGTGACCACAAATGGAAGCAGGTAATTGAGGATTCGAGAGAACAGCTAGAAAGACAAACATTGACAATGGTGGAGTTGATACAGCTATCGGTTCACAGATGATACATTGTAAAATACAGTAAACACAAGTTGCAATTAATAAGCACAGCTCTCAATGCAAATGAGCTATCATGCTGTCATCACTTTGGCAGGGTGCAGCCGCTGTTTGAAACCTGGCAAACACTGCTTCTAAAACTCACAAAGTGACATTTTGCCTGACGTATTAAACTAAACAGTCTCATCAGTCTCTCATTTTATAAATCAAGTTATTCCAAAGGACAGTCCACACAGTCCTTTGCAGACAGAGCAGGGTATGTAAACAAAGCCAGTCCTTACCAGAGGCCCTGTCATCCACAGGATGTGGTACAGTTCCTCTCTGTGGGCCAGAGGAACCTTGTGGCGCATCCACCTGCAGCAGAAAAACTTGTCACTGGATACCTCCATGTCTGCAGGGTCAGATTCTAATGCCGGCCTTTCCACTGATCTGTCGCTCCTTTCTGTCTTGCACTTCTCTTTGATGCTCTCCAGGGACCAAATTCACCTCAGTGGTGTGAAGCATTTCAACATCTTAAAAGGTTACCAATTAAATCACTCGAGGTTAGTTTCACAAATTGCATCTCAGGTTTGGCACTGGGGCACAAACAATGACTAGAATTCTCATTATGTAAAACAACAACATTATGTGGTACTTGTAACATGGTACAGAGTTCATTTTATGAGTCACTAGTTAAAGTTTTTGAGGTGAACACCAGAGGTGTGCATAAATGACATATACGATTTAATTTCAAATTCAAATGCAGTTAAAATGGAACTTTGCATTTCATACACTCACTGAATGAATGACAAATTAAATAACCATAACCTGCCTTTGTTCTATCTCTACACTGTCTGATGTGATATGTGAACCGACATAAGGTGTTATGTCATGGTTATTCATGAACTTCTCTTGCATATTAATGACTGCACAGGTTTCCTTTGAAGAAGTGGAATCAATCTCCATCAATTCAGGCAGACATGTTCATTAAAGTGTTTGGGGATATAAAACATTAACATGTCATATGGTTCGATGTCCTTCTTGAGAGCAGTAAAGGTTACCGAGTCAACATTTCGAATGCGATGAAGCTGTTTGATGCCATTAGGCAAAAAAACATTTTAAACAGCCATCATAGAATACATCAGTGCAAGTAGCTTCTTGTTGCATAGATAGAAAACATGTTTGTACATCAGACCTGTGGTGCTTAAAAATCTGGAGTATATGACTCAGATTTCTCTTGATTTTCAAAGATTTTTTATTTGTCAGGCTTCCCAGAGGTGCTGCCTCAAAAATGATTTTAACACCAAGTTATAAGTGATTATGTGTTTGGGGAATTCACCCTTCCTTGTAGACAGTGATGATTCAGGGCACCTGTGTGATGCATCCATGATTTCCACTGGACTGAGCAGGGACCTAGTAAATAAAAAATAAAAGATATAAATGTTTCCATAAGCTCAAGTGTGTCACTGTGATTGTTTCTCTCTTTGAGAACCAGACTGAAGGATGACGACTTCCACTGAAGAAATATCACATCCACTTGTTGTAGAGTGTTATACCTCGAGACTAAGACTACCTACACACACTCACGCAGAATGTGTTTTTGGTAAGATGATGTTGTAATAGGTTTCATAGAAAAAGACAACAAATGTGGATGTGGAACTCCATGATAAGCAGTGGGATGTTGCAGGGCTAGTATTTGGATTATCTCAGTTCACTCAGTTAACCCATAAGTGTAAACTGGCCTCATTATGTTGTGTGTGTGTGTGTGTGTCCTGGCCCTGATATCAGAAAAGGTGAGTGAACTGCGAATGCATCTCTGACAGCAGGGGAGGAGGGACGAAATGCGTTTTTTTCTGTTCATTCCGTGTGTCCCTTTAGATGCTTTCAGTCTCAGTTTGAGAGACAATGATCTCCCCTTGGTGTGACAACCCAAAGCCCTCTAGGCTTTATGTTGGCTAAATCAATCAGGCTGTTGGAATGAGTGCCATGGATACCATGTGCTGCAGCGCCAGTGATTTGTATCTGTCACTTGTTATTTTCACTAACACTTCTCTTGCCTTTGTGTTTGAGTCCATTGGATTGGCACCTCATATCTCCTCTTCCCCGTCTCAGCCGCTCTGTGTCCCTGCTTCTGGTTTGTATCGTCTTCCTTACCTTCTTTTCACTTCCTCTCTTTTTATCAAGCACACCTCTACTTCATTCGTTGAATAAGACATGTTCATTTTTTTTTTTTATCTTGTTGCTAATTAGCATTTCACACAAACTGCAGCTGAAGCTACTGGGGATGTCGTTGGTTTTGCAGGTATTTGGCCATAAATCAAAGGAAAGAAAATCAAGTTTTGACCTGATAACAATGCTATATTAAAAGTTAAGGGATCACTAACATTACTGCAGTTTATCCTGAGGGAAGCATGCATGTGTGCCCCAGATTTAATTGAAATCCACAAATGTGAACCTCATGGTGACGTCAATCTCTTAATTAATCTTCATCCAAGTGATTGAAATATTTATGTTTAGATGAAAGTGGTATATATTTATTTTGGTTTTTTTTTCCTTTAATGTTTTTTCCAATCCTGCAGTCAGGAGGGGCAGTCCTGCTAATGATTTCACACTAGTCCAGATGACATCAAGAAACTCAAAATTGCACAAACAAAGGCAGTGAAGACAAAGAAGGCTGCTGGCATGTAAACTTGAATGTAAACTCTGCTGGTTTCCAAACATTCACCTCTGCAAATGTTTTATGGGTAAGGAAGTGCATGAAAAGCTCCAGAAGGAAACCTTTAGAGCTCCACCTTTAAAGGTAATAAGGTGCTGCTCTGCGCTGAGTCCCAGTCTTTGTTTATGCCTGATTTGTGGTTTATTTTAAGTGAGAAGGAAACATAGACTATGGTGCAACAGCAATTGGCAAGCTGTAGACTGTGCTTTTTTAATCTACAAACTTGGCCATTTATTGGAAGCATACATCATTACCAAATTTCACTGAAGCAGCTCCTTGAGAGAGCTTTTTGAAAAATGGCAAATCGTCCTCGTAAATGTTTTTAAATCACATTTATCATAATTTCGACATCTATGTCTACTGACATAGAAATGATTAATCAGGACATGTATTTGAAATATCAGGGTTCCACTGATGCACAACAGCACAGTTTGGCCTCTGTATTCAGCTCCATATTGTATGTAAGCCAATCAGTTTCTCTCAAATTCCCTCAAGTCTGTAACTCTGCACAGTGACAATGTGCTGTCATGTCCCGTGTCCTCAAATCCATCTGTGACACGAACGCAGATGAAGGAGAAGAAAACTACAGTCGCTGGGGGCCACAAACATGTGCACTGTCACATCCTGCCCACTGACTATGGCAATAAAGTCATCTGAGTCAAGAGGACAAAGTCATTTAGCGCTAAGTTAAAAATGTGATATTAACGAGCCACAGACACACAGATGTCCACCTGAACCCTTCATTCTTTTTGGTCCTTACTCCTTTTGTGATCCAGCATTGGAAACTCAAGCTCTTTATCACTAAGCAAAGTTATACAGTCCAAAACAAAAGATGCTGTCTAAACTCACCCAACTCATTTCAAAGTTAAAAATTAATTCAACCAAGTTTGTCGGCTTATCTTGGTTGAACATTATCTGAGCTACAGTATTGCATTTGAATCCTGTTTCTTCATTAAGAGAAAAAAAAGGCTGTTTTAGCTACACTGCTTGTGGTTTCCAGGTGGATAAAAGGATTTAAGAGCCAAATCTTTTTTTGACAATGTTTTCCGCTGATAATACATAATTGAATTACATATATAAATGTGCCATACTGTTTATTTATTTGGTTCTCCTTTAATTATTCACTTTCATTTTGTTTTTCATAATGCTGCAAGTAAAAGTAAAACAGCTCTTGTGTTAATAAGCTACCGAGTGGACAACACACTAGCTACAAAGCTTGAATAAAAGACGTCTGTAGTTACCAGTGTGGTTTCAATATGAATTACTGAAGCAGAGAAAATGAAATGAAATGAAATTATAAAACTAACCTGAACATACAGTCCAGACAAAGCAAGTGGTGCTTCTTGTTTAGTTCCCATTGAGTTACATAAGACTTCCTAAACACAAAGAGCAGAAAAGGCTCTAAACCATCCATTCCCGGAGCGGTCAGACCATTAAGTTCAGTTAAATATTGATGACTTTGGGTAATGATGGCAGTGAAAGATGTGAGCGCTGCTATGAAGGGACACAGTCTGTCACATCTGATGTCACTGCGAGCTGTGATATGTGGCTCTGGCATCTGACCCTCTCTTCCTGAGGGCATTTCAGATAATTGCTTTCTCAAATGCAATCCACAGATTGTTTTTTCCCCCCTGAAAGTATTTTAAGGCAGTTTCCAAATTCTGTTTAATTTCTTGTGACCCAGATTTGAATTTAGAGGCCATTTTGCGGGCTAATAAAAGAGGATTTTAAACTCATCCAAGCGACCAAGCTTCCAGCCTGTGCTGTGCCCTACAGAATAGTTTTGAGATCTATTTTTAATCTTGCTGCAGAGCATCCCCTTGGTTATTTCCTCGACTTTTACCAAACAGCTAAACCATTTATTCCACTGTCATCGTGGCTGCAGAAAACTAAGGTCAAACGATAAATTACATTAAGTCTCATAACCATGAGACTCATGACAAAGCTGCAGCAACTGCTTAAAGCTATTTCAAAGTGAAATTAATTTAAATGTCCATGCACAGAATGTAAAATGAGACAGATTTCAAAGCTGGTATATTAAAACCAGGTCTGATCTAAAGATTATAGTGTTTCCATGCCAGCTTTACAGAGGTACAAAAGTTTATCTCTGCCTCCCCTTGCTGACTCCAGAGATGTGCTTTGGTTAAGAATGTGTGCAGTGTTATTTACACTATCTGAGGCTATTCCTGTTCCAAGAAATATCTCCCTCTATATCTCTTTCTCTCTGTCTCTGGGCCGCTCTGGACTGTTGATCTATTCAGATTTTAATGCATTCCTCATCGCCGCCTTGGTATCCAGAAATCACCTGCCACATCACAGGACAAATTAAGCCCCAGTCTGCTGTTTTAGAATAACAATCAGGCTGATTCAGTGGTGCTGCTGCCGAGCGGAGCCGGAGGTCATGGTAAGTGTTAAGTTGCTGCTAGGTAACTGACTTGTTTTGTATCGCAGAGCATAAACTGCTGAACTCATTGTCTCTCTCACACAAGCATAACAATGCACTGCTTGGGCCGAATTTCAGATTCCACGTTTTAATCAGAGGGCAGTTTAACTAATGTGGTATTTTTTATAAGAAAAGAGTCACCAGCGGTCCTCAGAATATCCTTAAGAAACAGCGCTGAGGAGGCTTCATATTTACTCAATGTAAAAGCATCTCTGTCTTACATATACAGACAAAGATTAGCAGTAACAGCCTGCATTAGGTCATTCGAGTCATATTTGAGGTCCATCTTTAACGAGATTCAGACTGTATGATGAGAAACAGCCTCAGATACTTAACAGGGACAATACAGATACACAGTGTACGATACCAGATATAGCTGGAGCTAATTTGCAGCCCCTGACCCTGGTTAGGCTTTTCCATCCAGGTGCAAACAAACACAATAAACAAACAAATAGCTACAACCTGTATGTGTCTCTGTGAACATGTACTGTGCATGACTGTGTATACACTGACATATACTGAAAGACATGTAATGTATGCGACAAGTGGATCTATTCAGAACTCATTCAATGCTCACATATGTGTTGTTGTATAACATACTGTTTCACACCACGTTATCTCTGTATCAGAGAACCTTTACTAAAAAAGGTAAAATTTTTGCTTCCCTATTTGTTGCTCCTCTGCTTTTGAATAAAGTGCAGATGCTTTAAGTAAGCAGTTACTGTTTTGTCTTGTTTTTTCCACGTGGTTCTCTTGTTATTCGACCCCCTAGTTAATTAGTGAAGAAGCCATAGTACATTGTTACTAAAGAGTCTCAAAGGGAAATTAGTCTAGTTGAAGATATTAATCAGCAGATGAGACTTGTGGGAAAAACAAATAACTAGAGGAGAAAAAGAAAAATAGTGGGTTTTTAACAGATTTTTTTCTGCTCAAATAAGCAACAACAGAGAAAATAATGATACAAATTAAAAGGATTGTGAGTCAGAAAGTCTTAATCACCTAAATCACAGGGTTTCACTGTGGTTGACTGACATGATCTTTCATATGAATCATGGAGCTTGTAGTATAAGAAACCAACATTCCTTCCTTGCTCAGGGGAAACATTTCTTGGCCGTTTCCCCGGACCATATGTCACTAATGATATTTAAATGTGGCTTGGAGAATCACGGCTCCTGCTCATTATTGCAAATGCCTGGGGTAAGATAAAACACTTAATACAGATCCAAGATGGAGGTCATTGTTCTCGTCACCTTCACTCTGAAAAGGCAGTTCACCTGTTAAAATGTCTCATATTTTCAGGATCAGATCAGTGAATTGCTAAATCCAGGAAAGATGTGGACATTTAAAACAGATGCAGTTTTAACAGGTGTATTCTCAACATGCCACTGACACACATGTATTTTATATAATGCTCTGCCTCAACTCAACCATTTGGAAGTTGCAGTTTCCGATCGATTCTGCATTTGATTAAACAGCCGCAGGTTGCTGTCACACACGTGTAGTGAACATTTAGGTTATTCATTATTGGAGATGCATAGGTTTAGAGAGTTTTCCATCATATCACATGACCTTAATTAGCAGATGGAGTTTGCTCAGATATCATGAAATTGCAGATGTTTAAATTTCCATTCTGAGCAACACTGCTCATTTTTGCTTTTTTAGTGAAAAATCTTGAACTTAACAATGAAAATAGGTTCAGATATTCATGTTCCCCTCAGGATGAAATGTAATAACTTTAGAGATCTCACATCTTTCTGTCAAGCCTGTAATTTAGTGAATACTTTTTAAATGTTTTTACTAAATATAACAACCTCAGCTGTACATAGTGTCAGTTGTGTTAATGTTAATGTTGCACTGAACTAAGATGGCAAGCATGGTAGACATTATACCTCGACTGAAACTGCCTGACTAACTAATCTCAGCACTATTAATATTTGCAGACGCCTGGAATTGATGGCTCCTTCAAAAACACAATGGGCAGTAAATGGTTCAGTGGTTTCAGTTATTGGTTAAGCTCCAGTGCTGCTCTGGTGATTATGTGAGGCAGAATAAGGCCAATGGCTTCTACTGTAAAAGCCAGTCACTCTTATAAGTGTAATCTATTAGTGCTGAGTCAAACCTGTTGATATATAGATAGCAATAGATAGTAAGACTGTAGTGAGCGAGTGGCAGAAAAAAGGAGAGCTGGACTGAGGTCTCTAAGTTTGATTTAACAACGAATTAAGGCTCCCAAAATCTGAAATCTAAAAAGAGGATATTGTAGTTAAGTCTGATGCCCCACAGTAAAACTCCTGACCTTGAAGTATAAAAAAGAATACCGCAAGTGATTCAGTTTACATCTCAGGAGATGAGGAGCACGTGGAAGGCATAATAAGACACTCCTGGAGAAAAACTAAATTCTTGAACTGTGAAATATCTTTATTTATGCAATAATGAAATGCGGACCGAGTCCAAGAAACACAATAACATGTTCATCATTACAGGAGATCTGTACAAAACAATAAACTTTGTAGTAGTGAAATCAGGTTTTTTTTCCTCCTTGTCAGTGGCCGGTGTCCGGTGTCAAATACTCATAAGACCAAAAATAAAACCACAAAAAAAATTCAATCAACATTTTCAAAAGAAGCGGTCACACCATGCAAGTAAACCTGCTAAAGCTTACTTTATGAGTCATAAAAATTGTTAATAAATGGCAAATTAGGTCAATACCCAATAGTTAAGTCATGATTTGGTGAATACTAATCATTTGACAAAATGAATTAGTACTTAGTGAGAGGTTAATCATATCTATTTGAAGACAATAATCTTACATTGTATAATATGTCCTGTGGTTCTTTTCTTGGTATATGTGATATTGGGATGATTTGTCTTTAGCGTCTAGGAATAAAAATGGAATTTCTAGTTTCTATTAATCTGTTAAGTCTGAGGTAAAAGCAAGAGGTAACCTCTTTAACAATCTTTATTGACACTGTCCTGCTTCATTTACAGTCAGTAGAGTACTTTTTTTTTTTAACCCTTATCATAAATTTAAGCACTGATTTTGATTTTACCAAACATGTCCTGGTCGAATTTACGGCCATGAATTATCATTCACCACTTATTTACAAGTGACTCTATTATTAAAGATTATCAAACCACGAATGTGACAATTGATAGCCAGTACTTAACAATATCAAATAATTGACATGCACAGAACAATCACCATTTAACCATTAGATTATTTGCCATTTAATAACATTGTGGCACTAAAATGCTGCCCAGCATATATATTCACTGCTCCAGTGTTTCATGATGGCAGAAAAATATCACTATGCGTTATACAGGTTGATAAAGTCTCTTTGATTATTGTGCATACAATGATGGGAATGATCATTTCATCGCTTGGATAACAATGTTGTAGTATTATCAATTGAAATGCAAAACAAAATCGATTTAAGTATTTCAGTATTGTTTTTTACAATATTATACAATTACCAAGTAATGCTAATTGGTGCACTGCAATTACAGGGGCGGCACTACAGGGAGTCATACATACTTAGTGGTAATCAAACAGCTAATTACTGGACCACCTAGGCAGTGAAAGAAAGAGTCAAAGACAGTTCCCTCCTGGCTTGCACATTTCAATCCGCTATATGCAGGATTTCAGTCAAACCAAGACACCCTAAGAATTCATAAGCCCTTTTTCTTTCATAGCAGGTATAAAAACCTCGACTAAGTAATCCTCTGACACACTGCTTCAATCCAAACCTATAAAAACACACGCTCAGCTCTGTGGAGCCAGCAGTAGTGAGCTGCAGTTAGAACATGCAGGTACTGTTTGTTAACACTGGCCTCCCTCTGTCCTGCGATTCCTCAGAAGAATTTACTTTTTATAGCCATCTCTTTGTTCACGGTAAACACAACTCTACAACAAATATCTACTGCAGACACTCACTCACACATGCACACACATATACAGTATCTAAAACATGTCAAAGCAAAACATCAACTAGATAAAATGCACTTTGCCATGAAGTAACAATGAAACTCAATACTTTGGTCAAACAAATCTAATAATTCTGTATCTCTACACAACATCAAAAAACACTTTAAGGCAAAAATCAACCATTCAACAAGTCAAACAACAAAAGGTTCAAAAACATACATTGAAAATATTTCTTTTTACAATATTTCCTCATAGAAAAATATGGTTGACTTGCACAGAGTTTTAAACATAGCCACAGTAAGACTCAATTCAACCTCGAGTGCACAAGACAGCATCAGATTTCATCACAAATCCACTGATTCCAGTGCAGCTGTAGTAAATGGATGCAAGGGCATCCTAGTGGAAATTCAACTGGCATGGAGTCTATTGTACAATATCCTGCAAGCTACTGCAACTACCAAGCGACTAAACTAAACGCTGACAGTAATGATACTTACAATGTCATTTGCATTATGTAGTCTATCTTATGTAGATAGATTCTGATCACTTTTTACAACCATGTTAATCGATCTGTAAACATTTTTTGGTTAAACCAACACTTTCCTACAAACTATTTGTTTACTCCTCCAGTAGTTACAGTAACCAACAGGCAGCGACAGTGCACAATATGCAGGTAAAACAAAAAACTACAAATACAATAAAATACAAATACAACTCTTTGTCTCTGAAGCGAGTACCGCAGCTAAATTGAGAACCACTGCGGTGTACTTCGATAGTGCAAATGCGACCTCAGGGGCCACGCCTTGCACGCCGTGGCGCTTCAGTGAGTGGCTGTGGACCTGGTCTGAGGCGGCTGTCGAAAGGCATGTTCTGCCTGACTGGCTGAGGGGAGGGAAGGAGGGGGAGGGAAGTGGTGAGCCAGCCACAAAGCGTCTAACAGCGGGAGTGAAATGGAGGTGAAAGCCGGCATTGGAGAAGCCGCCTAACTGGGACTTTAGATCGCAGAGCTCATGTACAGATTGAACCTTAATGTCACAGTGCTTCTGTGTCCACAGGCCCACAGGGATGGTGTGTGTGACGATGAGTATTTACATCAGTGGAGCGTTAGTGCAGGAAGTCAGTCAACATGACCACCTGTCAGCACAGCAGTGTGGTGATGCGTCTGGTAATTTGTCACTTAAGTCTCAACAGGTTCAAAGTCATAACATTTCTCATCCTCTGCAGTGTGCATGTGCGCATGACTATGTGTGTACGCTTACTATCTGAAGTACATTCTTTTGATTTTACAATTAGACACAACTTGAGCTTGACACAGACATTTGCAAAAATCATCGCCATCCCGGGCAACAGCTTAGAATTTCAGGCACGAAGACTAAGTGGCATTATCCACCGAGCAGGTCGCGGAAAAGGGCTGAACAGGTGGCAAAGTGTAGAGGGCCAAGCAGGAGGTAAAGCTGACATGTACAGTAGGTAGAGGTGACACTGTCAAATGAGAAAACAAAATTCAGTCAAGGAAATGTTAACATATTAATTAGTGTTTGTGTGCGCTGCGTCAGCACATATGTTCCTACCGGCTCTCACGGTGACGTGATTGCATGGACAATATTTCCAAATGTAGAAATGAGTGGATTTCAAGCATGAGAGGATATTGCTGTTGTAGCTCATCAGTACTTGCATAATCATAATCATTGGCAAATTTACATCCAGTCCCCCGAGGGAGCTGCTGCTAATAATAGCAGCTCTTAGTGAGGTTGCCACAGGAATATTAAGAATCCACAAAAATCAGTAATTGTTACTTTCCTCCTTGGTGTCTTTTGTCATTCCTTTCTGTTCTTTTTTCCTTCTTTCTTTAGTGCACTCTGACTTCAGTTCATTTATAAGAATAATAATGCCTCTGAGACTACACGTGTAAAGGCCCTAATGTATCAAATGCATCACAAAACATAATCTAATCAAGGTGGACGTTTATTGACTGACTTTGCCGAAACTCAACAAAAGCGGGCAAAGTCAATCTGTGTTTGCATCAAAGCTTTGCGGAGCCTCTGGCTCTTAATGGCTTTAACAGACAATACAATGAAGTAAAAGGTGAAATGCTGCATTACTCAACTAGGATTTATTCATGCTACATTAATCTTTCCTGCCATTAACAGTGATTGGTATTCTTAAGTGGGAAACAATATAACACAACTTCATAGGAGGCCTCTTCTGCACCAACTGCACCACTTAAATGCTTTTAACAAATGTCTGATCGGCTGTCTGAGAAAGCCTGAGCACTATTTCACCACCTCAATCTAGTTGTCATTAGAAGTGCTATTCAGCCTGTGAAAACAGACGTAAAATGTATTTTGTGGCTCTTGGGGGAACTTTCGACACTGATGATGTCATTAGGTTAATAATGACCTGTGCTTAAGATAGAGAGTCTCTGTTACAGCCTGTAGATGTGGAGTTTGAAAGAAGACGACGGCGATGTCTATTTAATTAAAAACACCATCAAGGTGCATTGTCAAATTATAGGATCCAGTGTTTTTGGCTTGGCCGAAATTTAGGACTAAAAGTCAGGATACCTCATCCTCTGCTGCTTTGAATTTGACCATTCTTCTTTTAATCTGTGACTTATTTTATAATTAGCGATCTATTAGTATATTAGTATTAGTAAGTAAGTAATAAGTGGGAACAATCCTTCACTTAAGTTATGCCAATTAATGCAGCCTGGATTTTGACATGATTTTTAATAAATAAATAAATAAATAAATACACTCTCACCTTGGCCCTGGACACTAAGACCCCTTGCTTCTCCTCCTTTTCTATCCTCCTGCAATCCTTCCATCTCTTCTTTGATGTCAGGGAGTGGTGTCTCCGCGATGTATGGAGGCCCGTCCCCATACGCCTTGTCCGCCTCCTCCTCCTCCCCCTCCTCCTCCTCCTCCTCCTCCCACGTGGTCCTTATCTGACTCCGGCTGGCTCTGGGCTCGTTCAGGCTTGGGGTTGGGTGTGCACGGCGGGTCAGGCTGTTGCACTGACATGGTCCTGCGCAGGTGGGTGCGCTTACACAGAAAGTCAGGCTTCGCTGAGAGACTGAAGGAGCCTTTCCTTAGGACCATACGAACCGAAGGGGATTTTTTGGGTCTGGCTCTGTGCCCAAACTGAAGAGTGGATAGGTGTGCTGCATAGCCCTCGCTCAGGAACTTAAATCAGAAAGAGAGTTGTAAGAAGATTACGGTAAATGAGAGAAACCAAAAGGGAAACCAAAACTGCTCAGACAGAAAAGGCACAAATGAAAATCTAACTACCTGGCACTGATTTTGGTACTTCTTTGAAGGCCTGCCAACAATATAGATCTGTGCAGGGCTAAGGCCAAGCATGTTATAAACAGAGATGTCCTTCATGGAGCCATAAGCCGAGTTGATCTTAATGTGACACTGGTGGGAGAAGAAATAATCAGTTGAAGATGTGTGTGGCATTTTGAGCCCAACCCAAGGCTATAACACTGTGAGCTTGAGAAAGAGAGATGTGGGGGAGATAAATTGAGAGATCACTGTAGGGCAGAGAACAAAGTGTTTCACATGCTTTATAAGAAAGATTAGCTGCCCAGTTTATGTGAGAACGATGGTTTGTCTCAAGAGGGAGGTGTACCTCCTGTATGAGGTTCCTGAGGAAGATGGTCTTTTGTCGTAGGGGATCATGAACCAAGCCTTCAGAGAAAAAGATCATCCCATGGGGAAAATTGTGCTGCGAGAGCCAAGATACCACCCGTTGCTTCTGCATATCAGGGCGGCCTGTGATGTAGATGATCAGATATCCCAAGTCCTGCCAATGCCTGCAAGTTATTCATTTTCATCAGCAGAGGCATTATCACAGGGAGGGCACGCTTAAATGCTTAAAACATCCAGTGTGCACACCAGCATACAGATTCACTCATGAATGTATATCCTTCTGGGGAGAAATACATCTACAAACACATGCATGAACAAAGACACTCACCCACACACATGTTAGGAGTTACCTGACAACATCGACAGCTCCGGGGCGGACCTTGGGGTCACTGCCCATGATTGACACACTGGCAGCAAAAGAGCCATCGATGCTGAAGACCACACACTCCATGCCCCGTGGCAACACAGTCAGGTAGGCCTCTGCGCTCGTTTGATCCCCCCTTGGAATATTAAAAGAGAGAGATTTCATGAGAAACACATGATTGCTGCTCCCTTCAAGGTCCTTTATACTGCTCTCTCTACCTAGAAGTTCACACACAGATGCAGAGCATGGATTTAGGGCTTAATTCAATAATTCTCTCCTTTTACAATGTATTGCTATGTCTTATTTGATTATTTGACTCTCCAAAAAGGGCTACAAGGATGCTTACTTGACCACCATTTTAATCGGATAGACTCCCAGGCCGAGCTTCTTGCTCTTGGGTATGGTATACGTGACCCTGCCACTGCTGTTGGTCACCTCTGTGTCAAAGTGCACCCAGCGGCCAGACTGAGGCTGCGTCATCAGCAGGACGTCCACCTAAGAGGGGAAGGGTGGGTCAACAGGTGGAGATTAACATCAGGCTTTGATACACAAACATATATCTGTGGTAGTCAGTCACATTGCTGCCTTTCACCTTTTCTCCAGTAAGAGTGACCATGTCCAAGGGGCCGTACATGAAGCGACCAACCAGAGTTTGAGGTCCATCCTCGGTGGCAATGACATCATTCACCCTGTGGTTGGCAGTGACGTTCTACAGTAGTAACAAGAAAGAGCAGAAAGCACAGTTCAGTCAGGATGGTCAAGTCTTCTTTAACCTTTTAACCTTTTCTTTCTGCTTATGTGATGTTCTTGAACAAATGTTAGCCTTAACCGATGAAGATTGTGTGATGAGGTAGAAACCTCATCCAACCTCAAAACAATAAGCGTCAGTGCTCAAACCTGAGAAGGCGTCATACAGATGCAACATTTGATGAACATGAACATGTATTTAGACCTGCTACAATCAATATCTTAGCATTACCAATGGATCAAATGGCTTTGTGTAATGTGCATTGAAGGCTTGTAGTGATAAACCCACAGAGACTTATCAAAAGCAAGTAGCTTTGTCTCTAAAAACCTCCCCACTGCCACCTGCACAATAGCAAACCGCAGACAAAGTTAGCGACTAGCTTGTGAACATAGTGGAGCATTTAGCAGCTAAACAGTCTAGTGCAGGGGTGTCAAACAGACGGCCCGCCACAGGGTCCAATCCGGGATGACTTTGAAAAGTGTAAAAAATTACAGAGAAGACAAATTTCAGGTCTCAGTTAATTAGATGTGAACATTTTCAGAATGAAAAATTTTGAGTTGTTGTCTTATAGGTTATCATGCTATGATTTTACTGGTCAAATTGGGCTGTGTGTGCCTGAACTAAAATGAGTTTGACACCCCTGGCCTAATGTTTGCTAACAGCCACATCAATTTAAAGATTAATAGGCGAATGTTGTTGTGAATATTTATAGCTTGTGTCTACTGCCACAAAGTATCCAAAAATTAACAAAGGGTTTAAAGAACTATTAAAAATTCACATAGAAAAGAGAGAAAATACTAAAATAATTCTACATAAATGATATGGCAATAAGTAGAATGTGTGACCATGAGATGACTTGACATTTTGTCCTTACACAGCTTGTTTTTTACAAGCCCTTGAGACATACTTCGCTGAAGTTTTCCCTGCTTTAATGTGTTACATTTCCAAATTTCAATCCCCAGCCAAATGCCTCTAAAGGCCTGCACAGTGGGACCTTCCAAAAGCCAGCGTTAACTCTCTTTTAGGCTTCCTTGACTTGTTCTCCTTATTGCGCCATTTTCAGTGAGAACAGAGAAACACTAATCCCTGAATTTCTTCTTTGCTGTGATCGTTGCATTTAAGTAGCTTATTATCAGCAAACTAATGATATAATAACTCTCAGACTCTGTTGTACACTACCATTGACCGAAATTTACATTTATATTGCTGTCCACCTTCAATTTATCCTGGAGATTTTTGCTAAGCACACATGCTCTTTTTCAACACCCAACTAGCCAAATAGACATCTTTAAATTTGTTTTTTCCCTGTAGATAGTATGATGAAAGATACCATCTCCTCTGCAAGCTTGTGCAGGATTTATGCCTATGGGGAATTAAAATGCTTATACAAACATAATATAACAAAAGTACAACTTAACAATGAAACAAAAGAAACAGCCATAAATGTAATTTGCTATTCCATCTATGATTTTTGCAATGATTTAATCAGGTGCAGTAAGCTGTGATGGCATTTTGATTACTTGTAAATGCACTGCTGTTTAATGAAAGAGCTCACTAAAAGATAATGGAACATCTGCACCCTGTAAATATCGCTAACCACAGCATGTCATGGCTGTATTTTACTCTTGATAATAAATGGCTAATGATAATCGATTTTAAAGACGTGACTCAATATTTCCAGCTGTTATCCTGCTTTACCCTTGTTGACAATTAGTTGATGCCAGCACAAGCTCTTACTTATTGAACCAGTGATGGCAAGCATGCAGAGTAAGCAAACCATACACGCATGCCTGCCCACTAACATACAGTACATAAAACATCACAGCTACTGTGTGACATGAGCAGGCCTGACAGTGATCAATATCTACGAAGATTCCCCAAGCATTCCCCCAGCACAGTTTACTAGGTACTGTCTGTGCAGTCATGTGTGAAAGCAGGAACACAACATGCACGTCAGTATCACCATCCATTCACAGACAAAGTGTGAAGAAGAGCCACACTAGTGGTCCCTCTCCAGCTGTGACAAAGACCTCTCACCAAGCCGAGGAAGATTAGAAATAGAAGCAGAGTCTCTCTGAATAGTATCACTCTGCAGCAGTAGAGCCGGCTGTGCCCTGACTGAATCAGCACGGAGCAGCTCTAAATTTCCACATGCTGAACCGCATTCATGACGGGGCAAGTTTTTCCAGAGCTACATTTCTTGAAGCACTTACATCAAAAACACATCACTTGGCTAAGGTGAGGCATGGACAAGGTGACACTGAACAGAGAAAACCTTCACAGACTAAAATATAGATGTTTCCATGTTACTCTGGTTGCTCAGTTCTATTTATACCCTCATGAAAAGCAAGCAGTCACTAAATACCTTCTTATGAAAATGGCAGATGAAAGGAGCATTCGGTGGATACCAACATGACCTTGATTGTTCTACTCTGCAGGGCCTCGTAAGAATCAAGTAATTGTGCATGTCTTCCTGTATCAGTGCTTCAAGCTGTGGGAGTACTTTAAGAAATTCAGGTCACTAAAGCTCTACAACACCAGCAGTTAGCAATAACTATATTTTTAGTTGAATGAATGCAAGGCCCCTGTGGAAAAAAAACCATTTCGACAGTGTGTGTGTGTGTGTGTGCATGGGTCTATCTCTGAGAATGAGGGGCACTTTAGAGATAACACTCTAGATTGTGTAATATCTTGTGTCCAAGCCAAATTGTCTCCTTAAAATATTCATGATTTTACTCAAACAAAGTTTGAATATGAGCTTCTAAAAGTTAAACGAGTCACCATAAATTTACATTTCTGGCAGCAATTTGGCCCACAGTGCAAACTGGGACAAAAGTATATTTATACAAAATAAACAGAATAATTTAATACCCTTAGTTTGACATGTGTCCTCCTTCTGAGCCATTTTTCTCGTGGGCTGGAGGGAGAGAACGGAGCTGAGTCCATATTGTCCGCTTCCTGGGTCTTCACGCAGTCACATCGCATGAGCTGTCAATAAACACATGCATATGTAAGAGCAGGCAATTCCACACACACGCCTTTGAAACCAAATCCTACATTAAGCAGACAAACCAGGTTTGTCTATGAGTAATGACTCTAGTCTCAACTGAGAACTTTCTGCACATAGACACAGAGAAGAATAAACAGTAATAGTGTGGAAGATTTACCATCTGTAACCATGAAAGTAAATCTGCAGTTATATTTATGGACCATAAATCACAATTTCAATGGAAAGTATTTATGATAAAGAGCAGCAGTGATAAAGATTAAAGCCTAAGCGGTTATTTGGGGTACTCAAAGAAAAATTACCGCTCCCTACTTGAAGGATCATTCTTGACTCATTCACTAAGACACAGGGCATCCTTGTTTCAAAACACTGGGAGACATTCTCTTACACACTGAACTTGGACTGTGAGAAAAGTACATGATTCAGCGTTAACAAATTGTTTTCTGTTCAGCCATTAAATTCCACGACAATCCCTTAATATGACGTAAAATTGAGTTGAGCTAAAAACCACTGAACCAAAATAATGATCCTCAGGTTTATTAGCTTCTAGATGGCGATGATAGCACTTCTTCTTTCACATGTGCTCTCCTTATTCCACTCACGTTTTCTCACTAAGGAGACATGCTGTAGCAGACAGTGGCGGGCTGAAAAAAAATCGTTCTTTTCTTCTTTTCTGGGAGCTCTGCTTTCTAATGATCAAGTTCAAAGACTGGCAGTGTTTCCAGGGCTTTTCATAGGACATGATGTGAAACGCTTGTTTAATTTATTCATTTATTCATTTATTCACTCATTCATTCATTCATTTATTTATTTATTTATTTATTTATTTATCTATCTTGCTCTTTGCTGGTGTCAGAGGATTCAATGAATACCCTTGTCATTATCACAGAAGCACAAATGCACACTACATGTCAATATAATCACTGTCAAAGGATGTGATATATTTAAGGGCAGCTCACCGCTTAAATGGTGGTAGTGATACTGCCAGGGCTCAAGGATTAATTCCAACTTTGTATAAGAAATATATGCACTGGCTGCACTTTAAGACTCTTTTGATCAATGGTTGGACCCTTAAGATTTAAGAACATTGATTATACAGATAGGGAAATGACCAGAGTATACATTTGTGGACCTTTAAAATCCTAACCAACCGTAAAAACTAATTGTAAAAAGTCAGCACCACGTATTTCTTTTTACTTTTAAAGACTATAGCCATGCCCTCTTCAATTCAAATTCAAACCAGTCCAAGATACAGAATCCAGACCAGATTTGTTTGGGAGCATGTTTGATAAAATGGCACCCACTCATCAGATGCTAAACTGTGAGGTGTGACATGAATCCTAAACATCTTCAGACAAGATAAAGTGTCCTGATGGTTAATAGAGGCCTTGCCTTAATTTTCCAGACCACTACACAATCCCCACAATCTTGACCATCACTCATCAAAGCCAAACTAATCTCAGAATGGGCGTTTATATAGATTGTGGTTTAAAACACTGGTAAAATTCTTGAAACAATTTCACAATATTTATTCTGAAATTGTTTGAGTAAATCTCTACAGTATGTATATTGTATATTTCTCATTGCTGGCTCTGTCTACAGCTAAATGCCACAAAGGAGTGTTGACGACATTACTGGCTCGCTGCCAGACTTCTGGGTATAACATATTCAGGGTGTCATCTGTGCAAAAGGAGCCCTTGAATCGCTAAGCAGCATCTTTCTTCTATCCTGTGTTGTTTGTGAAGCAAGAAGACATCATCAAATGGAAACAGCTGTTTCATAACTAATAGCATTTGCGTCTAAGAAATTGCAAAAGAGGTGCAACAAACAGCACAGTCATATTTCACTACCTTGATTTACGAGTACAACCTGAAAAGTTGCAGATGCAGAATCTAAAACGCTGCATAAGTTAAAAAAAACTGTGAACTTTTGAGGAAACAAAATGATTGGCATTTGTTAAGACTTTTTTGAAAACTGGTTCAAATTTTACGTGCAAGAAATTGTGTATCATAACAAACTAACCTGACATATGGAGTTACCCAAGGGTTAATCCTTGGACCCTTTTTATTCAACCAGAACATGCAGCTATTAACTGATTTGGGCTAATTTTTCGATTGCCACTGCAAACTTTGCTGTCATGTTATATTTTATTATCTTGACTTTTTCCTCTGTCTTCAAGTAGTGTTAGTGAGCACTTATATGCATTATACCTAACATAACACATGCATAACACATTACTAAAAAAATCTATTTTCTTATGTCAAGACCAGTGTAGATTAAGAATTATTGGCAGGCCCATTGATTCTGGCAGCTACATGTCAAGGAACACAAGTTTCTAAAACTAAACCACTTTTTATTTAAGCAACAAAAACAGACTATAGTGTTTCCAGTGCCTCCATTTTCTACCTCCAATAACTTTCTTGTTGGTGGTTTTGTTATGTTGTTAGTCTCACAAAGAACTAAATGGATGAGGCAGTGACAGCAGGCAGCTTCCTGTTGCTCTCATTTGGCTATAACATCATACTGTTGAAGCAAACAAATCCGGAGGCCAAGGACTTGCATCAAGCTACGTTTGTTACATCAAGGAAGACGCACAACTTATGCAAACATATAGCCTTCGGCAAGATACTGGAGATGTTCCATATATTGTCACTTAGTTTCATCTACTCCTAGAACGATGTCCTTAGACAACCTCTCCACATTTGATTTGACAAGTTCAGTCTTTGAGATACCAGCCAGCAATTTCACATTCATCATTCATGTCATTCACATTGCAAACTATTGGGAACAATGTATGTTAATTATGCACACATATGATACAATACAACAGTTTTGAAATCGGCTGTCAAGAGGGCTTGCCCACCTGACGGAGAATAAAAGCTGCTACATCAGTGGATTCCCAGTAGGAGGCATGAAAAAGGTGAGGCAGAGCCACAGTTGGGAAGGCAGTCAGCACATCGGGGCAGTACAAAGCATAATCCAGCCTCTTGGAGCCCCACCAGCTACTGGAAACTGAAACACACACACACACACACACACAAATGCATGTAGAGACAAGTGGAAATCTGAGATAAACTTAAGAGCTGTGAAAACTCATGAGCCTGAATTCATCAACAGGAGATAATTAAGTAAATGAGGCAGGACACTGTAGTTCCTCTTTTTCTCTCCATCCCTCCCACTCACTGTTAGCAATGGTGTTTCCCAGCTGGCTCATGGAGCAAATTGAAGTTTCACTTTCCACACTGGTCACGCTCGCTCTACGACCTCCCTCTTCTCCTCCTCCTCCTCCTTCAGTCTTTCTCTCAGAGGACGACTGTGAGGCTGGGCCTCCAGGAGTTTGATCACCTTCCAGAAACACGTTTGCATGGCCTTGGATACTCTCCGCTAGGGAGAGTGAAAAGAGGAGGGAAAAGACAAGGACAAATGGAGAGGGAAGAAGGAAGGAAATGCTTTGATCACAGCAATTGACCGGTCTAAATCTTTAAATCAATGCTTTTATTTTTCCTAATAAGACAGCCTTCTGCTGTGAATCGACTTGCTTTGTCTTTTCTCAAGGAAAAACAAAGGCAAGCATTAAGTAGGAGGACAGTGACAGAGGCTGCTTCATGGATCTTGGTCCATTTATATTGGCTTTGGAAGTCCCAAAAAGCATCTTGCTCTTGGCTCCTGCTGACAAGTAGAATAATTTATCAGGTTGGGTTCTTCTGTCCCACTGGCATGTCTCTGTGCAGCTTTTTCCTATTTGTTCAGTGATAATACTGTATAATAGGAAAATGAGAATTTTCCCTGGAGACCTCGTTTTACCAGACATCATGGATCTACTTATTATTCCCTATGACACAAAGCCTGGAGCCTGGAAGCATGTTTCATCAATAAATGAATCGTCAGTCAGGCAAGTGTCTACCATCTCAGTTCAATAGCACATGTATCTTAAATCCTACAATACATCCTGGGGACAAAAGGAGACTCACACTGAACTTTAACAATGAAGCCATAAGGCCCTGTTTTTTCTTTCACAACACCCCCACAGTGTTTTTGTCTTCTACCTGTATTATGAAAATCTACCAGACTCTGGAGGGAACTCATTATCATATTACCAAGGCCTTGTATGTTGCTATGGATCTATTACGACAATATAGGACTAGGCTCTGTAGGTCTGAATGAGCCTCTACTCGACCATTGTCCTACACTAAGTGCGTCAGATGCTATGTTGACCTCAACCTATAAACCCATTCATGTTCTGCCAAACAACTGAATGGGATGTAATCTGTAAAATAGCATTTAAGTCACTGACAAGCAAATGACCACACTGCATCATGTCATTTATTCACTCCAATTTACTGTAATACATATCGGTCCAGTGGGATGTCTATCGATGTGATGGAGTGGATATAACAGGGAGCAGCATGATTTTTCCCTCTTGTTTCAGGCCCCTTGACATCCTGCCCTTGTGTGTTTCCCACTCCTGTGATTGTCTGTCCTGCCCTGATTGCTTCCACTTGTGGTTCCCCTCCCTAGTGTATAAAGATCTGCATTTTCCTCTGTCCTGTACTAGATTGTCTAGCGTTTCAGCAAAGTCTGTTTCATGGTGCCTTGTCTTTGTTGTCATTGTACAACAATAAGCTGCACCTTTTTACCATCAATTTGTTTACATCGAGCATTTGAATCTGTCTTCTTGGGTGTGCTGCTGGTCGAAACAGTGAGTGTTTGCTGCAGAACACATTGTGTCTGGGTTGCCCTTTTACCAGAGAGGATTTTGCTGCCTCTCTCGAAAGAGCGCTTTCGTCTGACACAATCTTCTGTTTGCGTGACACAAACATTAGCATTACAGACGTTACCTCCACTTGTAGATGGTGTGTGTGTGCCTGCCTGCATTAATGGGAGATCAGTTTGTATGTACATGTACCAAATTATCACCAAGAAAAGTCAGTTTTGCTTCATGAGGTAGCCAGTTATTGGCAGATTAACCCTCTCTCCGCTGCCTGCTCTAATGGTTCAAAATAAACCCATGCAGCCACATGTTGCGTGTTTAGTGTGGGAAGGATTGGCTACTGCAGCAGAATACAGATGACTAGCAGTTCTCTCAGATGTGAGGGAGAGTCAGGTGTGTTTAATATACCTCCACAGTCAAAGCAAAGAACACATCCTCATTTGGATGATGAAGAAGATAATGGAATCTGACAGATACTATGTTTGAATCGGTGAAGCTAGATTGGATGGTTTTCCATCTATTTGGTCTGCTTTTGAGGGGCAGAAAATACTTGGGTCCTGGTTGGGAAGATATGGCTGGTTAAGAGATTGTTTAGGCTGATTTAAATCAATCAGAATACTGGTTCAAATGAATTGGGCTCCATCCTATTTAAGGAAATAGGAGTGAGATCTATCAATGTTGCGTCAGTGTATACATGCATGCACATTTCTGCAGCATTAATGTGTGTGTAAATGTGTCTGTCTGTGTAGTAGAGTGATTTTTTTATCCTCTTTGGGCCCAAGGAAAATAGTTTTTCTAGACTGATCTGATTTGAGAGGGCTGACAAAGTTCAGTTCAGACTTCATCCAAGTTTAAATACGTGACCTAGCAAAATTGTAACATTAACCACATGTAAAAGTGACCACTGTGCTTATTCAGATATGTTACATGTTGTTATAACATGTAAAACTGCCATCAGATTAACGTGAAAAGCTTAATGTCTGAAATTTAATACATTTTTGAAGTAAAAAGTCAGAATTTTTGCCCTTTTCAGCCTCTCAAATTTTAGGATTTGCTGTTTTATATCATTACAAGCTCAATAGTTTGGGCTTTTTGGATTGTTTGGACAAAATAAGCCATTTCATGTAAGGCAGCAAATTAGTTGATCAACTGATTAACCATCGATAAAACCATTGCTACTTGCAGCTGTGGGAATCACCTTGGGCTCTGGATTATTGTGATATATAATAATTGGATGTTGTCCAAAATCATTAATTAGTCATAAAACATAAAATCAAAGGAAGCTGTTTTGGGATTGGCACAAATAATTGTGGTTGCAGACCACGAGTAGCTCTTTACTTATAGATGCCTTGGTGAGAGAGAGATGAGTTTACATGAAGTGCTACTCTTGACTTGAGTGGTTATCCCTGGCTGAGGTGAAGTAGTCCAATCTTTGAATTTTTAGAGGTTTGGAGGTTGTGAAATATCTGAAAGGATCTTTACAGGACAGGGCATGTTTTCAGAAATCACTGGATTGGGATCTGACAGTGAAAGATTGGCGTCTACAACAGAATACAGATTAAATGCTTCTCTCTCTGGTCACCTGTTCGCACCGTTATGACAAATGTCACACAAAACCCAATACATATTCTCTAATCAAAATAGTGTTTGTAATTGAAGGCAGAGACTTTGTATAAACAGTATAAGTATACACCTTCTCTGAGGTTTCTGAGAACATATGTACACACACGTGAATGTTCCCCTCACACACACACACAAACACACACACATTAAAATCGTTAATGAGCCTTGCCCCACACCTCAGAGGAGCCTTTTTCTCTGTCAGTCTTTGGAACATAAGCACAGCTCTGTCTTTCTTTCACAGAACAATAAGCAGAGACAGGCAGAGAGGGGCGAGGGAGAGCTTATTCTGACAGACACAGAGAGAAGGGCCACTGACTCTGACGCATTTTCTGAAACACACGCACACATAAAATTTCAAAAGACCGTGTCGTGCTGGGGGAAGAGAGAGGGAGAGTCAGACAGACGGAGAGACAGAGAGAGAGAGAGAGAGAGAGAGGAGCATCATAAAACTGCAAGGGCTCACAGGACAGACTGGACTACATGGTGACAAAGACAGACACAAGAGATAAAAAAAACAGACTGAGCACAGTCATGCAAGTATGTTTGCAAGTCAGAGAAGAAAAGCTATAAAAATTTAAGGTTGAGAAAAATTACAGTACACGCACCAGTCCCATTCCATGACCAGTACAGGAACAGAGAGATTATGGTTTAAACACGAGGCAGGGGAGAGTGAAACAGCCGATGACAGTGGTAAAAGGAAGGACAAGCAGAGAATTCATGAGGTGAGGGATTGTGATTGCACTGTGGCCTTGAAACGTCTTTGTCACAAAAAGATACGGAAAGAGACTTTTAACTCAGCACCCTCCCCTCCAGCCTTCGTCACGCTCTCAGCCTCCAAGCTCACGGGCAACTTATTAGGGGATCATTTCATTGTGAGCAAAAACTACACCACCATATTCCCATTAAAGCACTGTTAGCCATGTGATCAATAATGACAAAAACATGACTATAATTTCGTGTGCATTTGCTGTCTTGGATGGTCATATTTCCCATTAGACTATAGATGGAAATCGATATGAAGGGGCTCATTCTCTCTATATTAGCAGCATTCATCATAATAAGAGCTCCGCCGTTGACGGGCATTGATGTCGAAGTCATACCCATAGGAGCCTCGTTTGATTGGCTCTCCATGCCTTCATAACAACTAATTACCATATTACAGAACAGGAAATGGTAGATGTGTGCTGCTGTTTCTTGTGTATCTGTGTGAGGGAGTGTGTTCCTATGTCTGCCTCTGCCTGTGTGCACCTGTCTATGGTTTTTAATCTAACACATAATTTGACAGCATCCAAGCACGCTCAGTGGAACAGGGATGCAGACTCATAATTAAAACGCAGTATAGCTGCAAGCCTACGATGTGTGGGTGCTTTTACACTCCATCACCTTTATAAGCACTGCTGGCTCTGCGAGGCATCAAGCATCCAGCTTTGTGACTGGCTGAACATGATTAAATTATTAAATCTCAGCTTGGGCATCCAGTTTACACAGCTAAAAACACAGTGTTCTTCACTATCATATCTCAGACAGTTTTTCTACACAGATCACAAACACATGGATTAGTCATGGGTTTCCTGTTTTAAAAGAAAACAAATGAGCTCATCTATCCAACATATGATCAACGGCACAATCAATTTAAACAATCGCGTGAGGTAGTTGGTTAGGTAAATGTTCCACAACAGCGTTACTCAAACATGACAGGATCTATACAGAAAAAATATAAGTAAAAGGTAAAAGGAGTATAAGCACAAGTAAGTTGGAAAGTGGTACAATCTCTCATCAATTTTATCGTTAGATAGATAATGTTCAAATGATTTTATGATGTACAACAGTGTCCAAACAAACAGTGCAGTAGGGTTACAAGACATTATCCTGTGACTGACATTAAATGCCTATTTGCTGAGGAGCTGCAGAATTTAAAGCTTTTTCTTCAACTGACATGAGAAGATCTACAACATAACCTCGTTCACAATGTTTGGTGTTTATTAATTCATTTGTTTTCCCAGATTTTATTTACTTTGCTCATGAGAGATGACAACTAACTGATGTATTCAACTTTAAGAAGGCAGGATGCTTCATTCACTTTATCTTGCTTTGTGCATTTTTAACTATGCTGCTGTGGCCTTTATGTTAACATGACAGCATCCAAACAGGTATGAAACTAATGTTACCAGTTTTATGATAATTATTGTATTTGTACAACAGTTTGCTCCTTGTGCAAAGTGTGATCAATAATTCTCAAAACCTGTAAATGTACAATAATTAAGTTTTGTTTTCTCCATACATAAAGATATTATAGAGCTAGTTTGGAACCAGCCTGATTTATCTCGTACACTGACTATGTCATTAATGATGACGACAGTCAATCCTGGATCGGCCATAAATCATCCAGTCAGATGATTCTGAAATTGTGTCAAACTGTTTATGATTGCATTTGACAAGTTTTGTTTGTTTTAAGTGTGAGCCTGTTATGTTTGGTACAGCATGCTTATCCTTTTATGAAATATGATAATTCTGCTGTCTTTGCACAGACTTGGCTTTAAGAATCTGACCAAACTGCTACGTCCAACCTACTTAGATTGTCATCATGACTTTTAATTTTAAATGTGAAATTGAGACATCTATCTTACACGGTGTATGACTCAATGGGGATGAAGTCCAATAGTACATTTTTCATTCCAGTGTCATTTCAAATATGCTGCACATCCCACATGAGATGAAAAGGCGCTGTTGTCCATCAAATATTAGGAAACAGCAAGGCACTTATGTATCTATATCAAGTTATTGACAAACAAATGAATAGCCACTGCCCTTAATGCATCATCCATGTATACATAATATGTTTCTGTTCTTATCTTACAGAGAATATACTGTATTTCAAAGTCCCAATTAAAGAGCATAATTGAAAGCAGAGTCATATGCAACTTTATATATCACTGAGATGGCTCATTTGACAAATCTGCTTTGAGCTACAGATATTTGTCACGATTGCGTGCTGAGTAAAAGGAGTATTACATTCTTCAAAGCCTTGCGCCAAACCACAAAGCCTTATCTGATCTGGGTTCAATCACACATGCTGTTAACACAAGTGATCAGTCCTTGTCCCACTTTCTCTCAGCGAGGTAGGTGGATAGAGAGGCAGGGGAACCAGACGATGCGTCATAACTGCTGTTTAGAGTGAGTCTTCATGTCCCAGAAGTGGGCTAAAACATGCTTCAAATAAATCAGTGGCTCATTAAGGACTCTACAACGAAGCCCTCCAGGGGGATTACTGCACCATATCTAGCAGACTAACATCTCACATACTGTGCCTGAACCTCCGAGAGGGGTGACAGGCTAAAGGTACTGCACCACGATAAGATGAAGAATAATTACTTCAAACTTCAGGCTTTGGGGGCAGGATTTAGCTCACACAAATGGGTCGAGGCTCTGCGTGCATGTGCGCCTGTAAAATTTCACATTACTTAGTCATAGACTCTCTCTGCCGCTGTAATCTAGTCCCACTAACAGAATTCCTCAAAGATTTCACACCAGCTTTGAAATACAAAATCCAAAAGGTTATTAATATGGCTATACAATTAGAGCAGAAAATATATTAGCCAATGAAATATTCAGGAGGAGCTGCTCTCGCATCTCCCCACACTGGCAAATTGATTTCCAGGGTCAAATCGCCCGTCCTACCAATGAGCATCGAGCGTCCATCTCCTAGAGGGTAGCGTTGGTAACGCGGCACAGCAAATGGTGGCAACTTGTGGAAGAGAGGCTGCAGCAGCGGTTCCAGTCTGGAGGCTGAAGGGTCCGAGGGGTAAAACAGGTTGAAAATCTGTGAGCAGGCTGGATGGAGCTGGCTCACTGGGGGTCAGAAAACACAAGGGACAAGTAGAGCCATTAGGAACAGTGTAGCTGTGTCACATGAACAATAGGGCTACAATAAGTTTTTTGTTTCTTTTAGGAACACATTTAAGGACACACCAGCTCATATGTGTTTTCTCCTTATCTCTATGAGTGGAAGCATATGCTCTGAGTACCTTGTTTACCAAATTACATTCAACAGTGGAGCAATAAACACAGCAGCCTTTAGAGTGCAGTGAAAACCAATTTAAACTGATCTGACTTTTCAAAAGGGCTGATTATTTTCAAAAACAAATTTAAAAAAAGATGGCAATGCAGTTGTGTGCACAAATGTGTGTGTGCAATAGCATGTGCACATACTTCTGCAGATGCATGAGTATGTAGAACTTCATTCATTGATATGTTTTTTTATTGATTTATTTCAGTTTTGTGTCTGATTCTTACCCTGGACAGCAGGCAGCACAGTGCGTCTCATGGCCAGCACAAGGCCCAGCGGGCAGCCCAGCAGGAAGCAGTCTGACACCTCGAAGTCGAATCGGCCGGGGTTCAACACCAGACTGGTGCTACTGCCGTCACGGACCTCCACACTCTCCTTCATCAAACTGGGGAGCAGACATGGACAAAAAAATATAGAATGGGCCCATCAGTTCGAATTCTTTGGTTGTTTGCTCGTACAGTCATTCCCAAGTCTCAGGCTTAGAGATGCTAATTCACTAGCTACTCTTTGGCTGCATGTTATGAGAATGGCCACTGAACGTCATGGCTGACCAATAAATGGACTGGAAGCAGGCATGTGATGATTCTAGTGATACTGACCAAGTATTCAAGTGTATAACTGAGTTTATGCTGCAGGTATCACTTTTAAAACCTGTGTTCACCATGAAGCAAGAGGAACAAGGAAAGGGGACAGGACAGGGGTACAGTGGCATTTAACGGTTGTTTCTATTTTAAGGAAAGGTAATCTGAAATTGTAAATGTCAATATTGTGCATGCTGGAACTATCAAGGCACGTGTCTTAGTCTTGACACAGATGAGCCGGTGATGCTTTTGCTTTGTCCTGATTCAGTCCTTGGCTTGTTTTAAAATTCTGGGGTCGTTGTCGGCACTGGGCCTTTATGACTCAGCCTGAGCAGCACTTCACTCAGTCTTCACAGGCTGCGTCAGCTTACAGTTGTTTGAACAGCAGAGCTGGTCTCAGCCGTGACCCTCTGCTGACAGACAACATCCCTCTGCTGTCTAGTGAGCCAACATTTCCCCACTAAATCCTGCGTGGGGAGAAAGGATTAGCCAACAGTCTCCAACCATCTTTAAACGCCAAATCAATAGTTCTTTGATTGCCGCTTCCATTTTGGTCTTTGTCTTCTCTTGTATAATGTGTGTATGAGAGTAAGTCTGCTTGCCTGTTGAATTTTATTATTCTTGTGGGATGTGAAGCAGTGGGGAATTATCTATTGCATACATGAAGAGTAGGAATGAGCATGATGTAAATTGTGAACGACTATATTATGTTCTCTATTTCATTCAATTCATTTCAACAAAAATCCATGTTCTGTTTTCATTCACACACAAAACATTGCCTGTTGCTGTAGAAAGTGAAGAGTTATTTTTGAAGCCTGGATGGGCTACATTTCCTATTTCTCCCTCTTTTTCCAGTAATAACTCTTAGCATTTGACTGTCCATTGTTGCTTTTATGTGAAATAGATATGACAGATATTACATTGGCTAACTGTTGTCGGGTGAATGGTCGACATGTTTTTATGGGGCATAATGAGCGATGAACATATGATGTGTCTCTCAGTGCCCAGCTTTTGGTGCTGATATGCTGATATCTGCCTATTATACTAAATCACTGCAAATAGATTTCCTTATGGGCATTAGGCATGCACTAAGAGCCTTTCAGTAGCTTGCACTGCACATAATCTTTTTACTGAGTACTAGAGAGTAAATAAATGTCTAAATGCTGTCAGTTTTATCCATTTAGGTGTTTGTTTTTTCTCCTGTTAGTTTTATTCGAAACTGTTTAAACATCAGTTAAATTAGCCAAAGCACACATCCCTAACAAAGATGGATTAGGGGAAAATGAGACAAAGTAAAGAAAAGGTAAACATATAAAAAAAAATCAGCTCTCCTGGGTTTTCATAATGGCAGTGCTGTGACCAATTTGTAGATACTCTCACAGGCAATTTCCACTCAGGGCCACAACAGAACAAGTTGCACGTGGAGAAATATGAAATGAAGTGAAACGGTGGTGTCTGAGATGCCATTCTGATAATGACTGAGAAAAGGAGCTTTATTAAACCCTCCTGGTGACTGGGGATATCCACTGGGAGGTGCAGGGGAAAAGAGTGCATCCAGGAGCAGAGGTTACCCCCCACATAGCAAGGCTCAGGCTTAATCAGGAGTGTAAATGGAAGAGAAAGTTCAGAGATGGATCACCATGAACACCACGTGGTTTAAGTGTGAATTGGCGTTATGTACTCTTCAGTGACTGTACTACTGATGGTGATGGTGTAAGTCTAGTGGAGCATGTGATTCGGAAAGGGAACACTAGCTGCTTGAGCCAACATGGCAGTCGTACACCCTCCAGTCACCCAAACACAGCTAAATTCACCTGGAGCTTTCAGTCTCCCCACACAAACAGGCTGGCACAGGCTGAAACAGGCTATTTATAGTCCGACAGAGGCAGGTAGGCAGGCGGGCAGTCAAGCTGCAAATATTGATAAAGAGCAGGAACGAGACCAGATGACACGTTCCGGGAGAACCGTGATGAGGGCCGACATGGAACATCTGGGTCACCATATGAACCTCTAACACACTTATCACTGATCGACAAATGCTGTTTGATAGAAATGCATGACAGAATATCTAATATTAAACGGTGCATCTGCTGTCTGATGAAAAAAGAAAAACCATTAAATGATCCAAATGCTATTTTTACATTTCTAGATTAACAATTTATCAATTATATACCTATAGATTAAAAAAAGAGAGTATAGTTTTGGGTCAAATCTGTGCATATTTGAATGCTGTCAAATGTTGTACATTTTTGGCTAATGCACAAAACAATAAAAATCATTGTCTTTCAGTGTACATACTTGTTTGATTGTTCATGTGTACAGTTTGTTTGTGTGCAGTTTGTTTGTAAGCTCTTTCTGCGCCAGCCATTAGCTGGAGAAAGAAGCAGTTTGATTGAGATCCCAGGCTTTGCCCTTTGTGAGTGTTTGTGTGTGGTTTTGTGAATGTGTACACGATAGAGTGTGGAAGTGGATGTGCACGACTTGACTGATGTCTTGCACTGAAGTAATGCAAGGTCACTTAATTCTTAAGAGTAAATTAATATGATTTGGCTTGTGCTTTTTTACTTTGAATGTCCTTTTCTTTTTCTTTTCTTTGCACAGAGATTTTTGAGTATAATGGGTGTGCATGATTGTATAATGTATGTGCGTGTGCTGGTGTATGTGCGCGTATGTGTTTTTGTTCTTCTTTTTCTAATATGTAACCACCAGGACAGAAAAAAATAGACATGTCCAAGCTTTCCACAAAACATGATTTCTCAAAACCATATTTTCTGATTGAAAAGGAAGAATGTCTGCTTTTGGCTAATCCTACAAATACCTGAAAAGAATGGTATATAGAAATCCAAAACAAGCATGAATGATGAACCATGAAGCATACAAATTTTTCAAAATGATGGTCCAATGCATCCAGATACCTTGACATAAGCAGCATGTCATAGTCTTTGACAGATTTATATAGGTCACGATATATATTGTCACATTGCTCAGCCACACGAGTCTATCACAGCACTGTAAAAGTGTTTACATACCACAACACAAATGACATAAAAAACAATGAAAATAACAGTAAAATCAGTAATATCTATTTTTTGCTAATCCAACAAAGCTGTTAAATCTACTAGTACACAACTTTGATCATTAATAAAATCGTATATAGTCATTGATCAGTCTTTCTTATTGCAACATTATCCACAATTACCTAATACAAATACCCAAAGATACTGCATGGATAGATATCTCAGTAAAGTAGTGACAATGTCTGAAGGCAGACAAACTTCTAGGCAAACCTATATGCATGTTCATGCGTGCTGCCCCACCTGGAAAAAAAGCTGCGCTGGCCCGTGGACGAGGTGTCTCCATCGTATGAGTCGCTCTGTTTACGGCTGAGAGGTGGCCCGCTCTGGCTGTGCCCTTCGTTGGGGGCTGAGATATCGATGTTGCTCTTACTCAGCCTCTTGCTGGAACTCAGACCTGGACTGCACTCTCCGAGCAGGCCCGAGTTATCCTGAGAGGAAGGAGGAGAGTGTGCAGCATACTGTCAAGTCTTGTAAACTCACAGCAGTAGGAAATGACAAATAATCAGATGGGAGTTAATACATTTTCCCAGTTGAACAGTTAAACGTGGAGGGAAAAATGATGGTTGTGCAAGACTGAATCTATTATTTGTGAGAGGATTTGACCCACAAAGGGAAGGAGAAGAGAGGGAGGGAGTAACAGACAGAAAGTGGTGATCATGCAACACTTAGCTGGGGGAATAAGACATCAAATGACAAGCTGCATTGTGATAAATATGTTATAGACACCACAGGAACCCATTAAAAACAGGCTCAGAAAAATTCAGATCCCCATCATATGATCTGCTTTAAACAGCTGGCGATCCACACACACTAGCTTAACCCCCACTGTGACTTTTATTTACAGCATTTATGTATGAGACTTTTAGACAAACATGGTGCCACAGGCATTGCCTGGTGTACGGTGACATTTCTAAAAGTCGTGTCATGATGGAGATGAAAACTGAGAGGTGAATGCTGTGTATAAGAGTCTCTGTTTGTTTACTAGAAGGGAAAGGGCGTTGTGCCAAGGATATTGCCACTCATGTACATGTGCACGCTTGTAATAATTAACTGAAGACAAGGTAGAACACAGGCATGTAATCTCCATCATTTCATTTGATCTCTTAATCATCTATTACCAGTGAAATTTTTTTTCACCAGTTCAGTAGTCTCACAAATCCCATATAGGTCTGTGTATAATCATCATCATCTTCATCATCACCATCACAACAGTCAGCTCCCACCTTCAGGCTCTCAGTGCTGTTGTTCCTGCTGCTGTTGTTGGGGCTGCCAGGCCTCTGGTGGTTGCTGAAGCACAGAGCGTCAAAGCACAGCACACCTCCCACACAGTCGCCCATGAGGCACACCTGCTTGGAAAACATATAATTTAGACGCCATCCATATGGTGCACTCAGTCAGTGAAGCTTAAACAGGAGGACGATTGAAGAGTGTATGAATGAAATTTAAGAAATGACAAAGCAACATATTTTACTAGAACAGTAATGCACAACATAAAGACATTGTGCCCCATATATCCCAGATATATCCCACTTGGTGAAAAGAACTACAGAAGGGTCAACAAACAGCTGATAAAATGCTCCCTGTTAAATCTGAATAAAATCCCATCCCCACTAACCGTAACTGTCTATGTCATGAATAACATAAGCTTTTCCTGTTCTTCTCATTCTGCTGACATCGGCTGAATTCATTATTACTCTGCAGGCTTTTGTTTGAGTATCCACTACATAACACAACACATTGCATGGCCCAAACACACTTCCTGCGTTTCTAAGTGGTGTTTCCACTGTGGATCCATATGACTACAATTAAAAATGTTGGAATGAAAAAAAAAAAACACTACTGTTTATGATAATTGCAATTACAAAGAGACCAATCTGCAGAGAAAATACTGCAGACAATAACAGGGCGCGGATTGAATTTAATAATCTTAATGGGTTGTAGACACAGAGTGGCAGTTTCTACATTATAAAAATCCAACACAGAGTACAGAAAGTGTCTATCCAGTAGGCCTACTGCAAGAGCAAATCAAGACTAACACGTAATAGTGTAATTTTCTTTATTGTAATCACCTGTGGAGTTGTACCTCTTGACTGTATGTGATGTCTTTTGTAGCTGTTTATTGAATTGTATTGACCAGCGGCTCTCAATCATCGACGACAGCAGCTGATATTTAAAAAAGTTATCTACAGAAAAATACACTTATTGACCTGACTTTTAAATTACATTTAAAATTGTTCATATGATGTTAGATAAGCAGGCGAGTTGTGTTTCAGAGCCCTAACTTACTGCTGTTAAATTAAAAAAAATTGTGACCACCATTGTGGTCTACTTTAACGATAGAGATCTGCAGCTATCTGAGGGCCTGAGCCCCCACAGCCTCCGAAGACAAACACAGCCCACTCATCTTTACTTCCTTTGGCAATCACTGACTTCTATTAAAGTGCCAGCAGCCCATTATTCACTGATGAGAGAATAAAGTGAAGTCCTCTCCTCTCCTCATCTCCACCCAAAGAAGGTGAAACGGACCTGACCCGTGAATCCTTGGCCGTCCTCTGATTGCAGGAAGTTGTGGTAGACCTGGTTGGCTCGGGCGATCACGGTCGCCACGGCATCTTGGTAACGAGGTGAGACAATAGCAAGGAGCGGCAGAGCAGCCAGGGGTAGGTGGTCCACACTACTGGACACACAGCTCTCATCGTAGCTGTATGGGTTCAGACTGAAGAGGGACAGAAGGGACAGAGGGAAGGTACATTATCTTTTTCTGTAGCTTTATTTGGCAGTAATGTTAGGCAGCAATCCGTTTCTGAAGAACATAAGTAATAATGTTCATTAAATTAAACTCATGATGAGCTCAGATCCCTTAATTTTGTGAAATGCTTCCACTTGCCTACATTTATCTCATCCAATCTGTTCATGATGCAAACTCAGCCTGATCTGAGGCAAGGCTTTCTAACAATGCTGTTTTGTGTGTGTGTGTGTGTGTGTGCGATAAGATAAGGAGAAGAGGGACGTTATCTCAAGGAATAAAACGAAGCCAACTTGCACAGGTAACAGCAATGAGAGCAGAGTCTTTATGTATTCCTGCTGTAAAGACATTAATGAGTGTGTGTGTGTGTGTGTGTGTCACAGGGATCACTGATAGAGTGAGAGGCTTAATGTGACAGAGTGATGATGGCCTGGCCCTGCACTCTTTCCTTGAGCAGTATTGTCCACACTGTCACCATCCATCAGATGCTGTGATTACAGGAAGAAGCAGAAATGCCAAACCAAGGCTGAAATATGTCAGTAACCACGGACACCTCGCTGCACAGAAGGGCACAACCTCTGGGCGAGTATAAAGGCTGTTTATATATACCGTTTTCACGTAGCACAGACGCAAAAATTAATATAACATTTTGGGAAGTACACATTTGTTCTCCCAGATACCACTAAGATTACAAGATCAATATTGACTTCATTTCTTGTCAGTCCTCAATGCAGAAACAGATTTGTGACACGCTTAGCCTGGTTTAACACAAACACTAAATGCAAGGAAAGGAAAGGGCCGGTCTGGCACTCTGCCCCATGCCCATTATCTCCCTCTGACAAGTAAAGTATTTTCATTTGGGCTTCACAACATCCTCCATGCCTAGATGTTTGAATCTGGATGACGAAAAAATTACACAAACTAAAGATAAATAAACAAATAGTTTTAAAAAAGGCTACTTAGTGACCTAGAACAGCTGGCCACTGTGGTTTCTAGCAAATGTTACACAAACAGGAGTTAATGGTGCTTTTGCTCGGGACTAATTTCAGCTGCGGATCAATACATGCTACTCAGGATTTAAGCAGCACGACTGCACTGTAAGTGGAGCTGAGTCGGAATGAACTACAGTGCCCACATTCAATGTTAAGTTGGAACATGCCACTCAGTGTGGCTCATTGATGTGTTTCTACCGGTTTTTGGAGGACAATAGAGCTCTAAGCCACAGACCAATAACGTATGTCAGGAAAAGGTCGTTGGTGGGATCATGCTATTAGCTAATGACCAACACCTGGACTCAGTGGCTGCATAAATAAATATGTTAAATGAGCCTCATAAATAAGTTAGTGGCTCGGCACACTTTCCACATCCAACACTGAGCAGAGCCCAGGTGATGCTCGGACATGCAGACAGGGAACAAATTAAAGGAAAAACCTCAGTGGAGAAACATATCAAATGCATACACTTGTGTGTGCATATGTGTGCCAGAGCTCACTGAATGCTTGTGGCGAATGTGAAAATGATGTGAATAAAATGCTGGGGCCTTTACAGTCACCAGATCTCAATCCACATGAACATTAATCATTAAAGATTTAGACAAACATGTAAGACAGTGCTCAAGACCATCATCACCATAACACCAAATCATACATCCATCAAGTGATGTCTGTGATTGTCTCTGATGCTATATGTCCCTTTGTTATGTCTGGCTACGACTGTTTTTCTTTCTATTTGCTGTACTCAGGTCTTGCTTGCTAAAGAGATCGTGATCACAATGAGATCGCCTGATTAAATCAAGGTTGTATATCTAGATGAGGGAGTATCTTGTGGAGGAACGGTGTATATCCCTCTCACGTTTAATGTTGTTTTTTCCTTTAATTTGTCACCCATCTGTATGCTAGTCAAAAAGATACAGCAGTGAAATAATTTCTAAGGTGTATGTTTAATCTTTTGATGGAGGCTAATTGTTTTCTATTGCTGTCAGTTTTTGCACAACTGCAAGATCATAAATTATTACTACTGTCTGTCTGCACAGTATGTTTTATCACACAGTGTATAAAACAGTGCCCACTTGAATTAACCTGCATCTTAAATGGTTTAGCAACAATTTCTACAGCTATTATTGTTTACTTATTATTATAGTTGGATACACAGGGATTGAATTAATATCAATCTTCTAATCTAATCTAACTAAGTAAGAAAATAAGTGCATTTCCCAAAACATGGGAGATGTTCTTGTTCCACTAATTGGACTGTAATGATTTATTGCTAAGTACAGCAACACTGAGCAGGACTATTGTGCCTCTGGAGGTTCATCAACTTTGTTAAATTAGAGCCAAACATTGTGTTGCCATGGCTACAATCCCCAGAAAAGGAAAAAATGGAGTCTGTGTAGCATCTATGGAGGAGAGTGTTTCTCCCCGTCTGGTAACAATTGGAGCACAAGCAAATGAATGTTTTCTCACTGACTGTGAATGTCCTGTTGTATATTAGTCAGATTTAGTCATTTACTTGATTGCTTAAACTGACTGCACGGCAGTGTAAAATTCTCATTATATTCCAATTTTCAGGACAAAATCACTTTCAATTATCCAAATAAAACTTCACAAATTTGAGAACTTCTTGTGAAAAACCCATCCTGCTCCATTATCATCACTTTTTTGATAATTACTGCTGTGATTCTGAACCACAACATGTTTATAGCAGCCATGGCCCATTACTGTTGCAATTACAAAACAGCACACTGCAGGCTTTACAAAACCTGATGGGAGGAAAGAGACTATGTGGTTGTTGTGCTGCCAGCAACACAGTGTTCACCAGTCAGCCTGCAACATCTGCTGTGGATGAAGCAACTTCTACAAGCCCCACTGCTGGCATTATAGCAAGCCGTGAAGGATCTCTATTGGAGATCAATTATTTAAATGTCTGCAAAAACTCTACAACAATTAGTGACTGCTCTGACTAACTTAGGCTCTATTTACCAATACAGCTTTCATGCATCTTTCTATTTACAGACCCATAGCCACTTCAAATAACACAGTATGTATTTCAATAAAAATAGTTCCTACTTTGCCTATATACAGTACTGAACACATTTAAACTGGATAAATAAGTAGAAAATGAAACCATCAACAGTATACATACAGTATAGTTTTCCTGCCTTTCGGAGAAGCTGCTGTGTGACATCCAGCAATTGACTAGAGTAACCTCACTGAAAATATCTACAAATAGGGAAGTAAAAAAGAACACCCACGAGTCAGAGTCTGAGTCCATACTGAAAATAGTCTAGACAACAGTTCACTTCTACCTGCATATATGGTGAAAATCAACTGTGCAATTTGAGCACAGGTGAAAACGTGTAAACAAGGTGTACAAACATCAATTATAATCAATGAACTCCACTTTACTGTGATTACACATTCTTCAATTAGAAGAATAATTATATTATTATAGTAAGATATATTGTTTATATGGGCTCTGCCTCTTAATCACATTATAACTACTATAATTCAATGAGCATGTAAATATACATAGGAGTGGATATAACTTAGAAAAAAGCTTTTGAGATGGTCAAGTGGGCTTTTCCAGGGTCATGGTGAGTCATAAGGTAAGTCATAACGTTTTTACATTAACTGCTCGATGAGCGTTCGTGCGATCTTGTTTTATCATCTCTGTAAAGCATATTCTCTGTTGGGGAAGTGTCTCCTGTAGCTTCACTCATGGCAGTCTCCAGCTGGAGTTGCTTTAATGAGCAGCGATAAGTGGAATCACACCCCAGGATGTGGCTCTGATGTGTAACTGTCGGTAGAAAACTGAAGCGAGATCACCTAAAACCTCTTGAAACCCTGTTTGCAGTCCCTGTGTGTCAACTCTGGTACTGTACGAACCCTGCCATCAAGGGCAGCTTTTTGGCACGGATTGTACGCTTTGAGCAGATTTGCAGATTTCCAAGAAAACAGGTAAAAATTAAATCTTTGTAATATATTCTGTGCCACTGGAGCAGTACTGCACCGAGTTATTTGCATAACAACAGTGTCACTCCTTCTGCTGTGTGAAATATTCAGCTCAGAAAAAAACAAGCACAGAGATGGCAACATATTGCCCCTTGGAGGAAGACTCGCTGTGCAGCAAAATACCACCAGGGCACCTCATAACTCAAACTATGATGATTTGTTTATCAGGTGCCTGTTTATTGAGTTTTGGAGCTGAAATGAGGAATACCAACATCCCAGCTGACTGCCGCTGAGAGTTTGGTCCAGGCTTTGTAGCCACTCTGCCTTGATCTTATTTGTCTTGTTAACAACTCCTGCTAACACACATCTCCCAGAAACACCCTCTTACTCAGTTACTCAAAAAAAAAAACCCAATTTATATTCCAAACACAGCTCTACCTCTGAACAAGGTGCACAAGTCACAGGACAGGAACAGAGGTTCAACACCTGCTGCACAGTTAAACAAATGTCAAGTGAGACACTCATTATTATTTATGTTGCATAATTGCTTGATTATGCAAGCGCTTGTTAGTATCATTACCACAGAGCAGCCACTGTTTTACATTCAAAAGGGAGAACATAAGTGGTCCGTTTGTTTGTTTGTGTGTGCATGAGCCAAACTGTTCCAGCTGAGACACTTTTAAGGTATAAAGTTCTCTGCTCAGAATCGATGGTCTTAATTAGTTTGAAACAGCATCTTTCTCTATACAAACATGTGCTTTGAAAAGAGCTCCTCCATCAAACCATCCAAATCCCATCTGCATTTAATAGCTATAATTAATCTTAATAATCCAAGTAATTTCCTCTAAAATGCTGGCGATCTATATAGTGGATAGAAGGCACACAGTCTTAACAGAGCAAAACCAGAAATTGGTGTATTTGCTGCCACAAAAAGATGGTGTTCTATTGTTTGGATTTTATTGTATGTGACCTAAATCCTTAATTAAGAGCATGTGTTCATCCAAGAGCGATGAACGAGAGATCTATCAATCAGCACAGAGACACTGGACAATTCAAATCTGCTACTTGGGAGGCTTTTTGCTCCTCAAAAGAGGCCCGTCAACCGAGCCCTGAGTGGCAGAGGAGCGTGCCTCGCCTCGACTCGCCTCACCGCGATGACTCTGCCCTGTTATTTCAAGATGTGAGTCATTCGCTCACGAGTGGCGGCATTTACCCCGTTCACATCTCCCTGCTCTCATTAGTAAAATGCAAGCGATATCGACTGCACATATGCTCAGGTCATATTGAGGTGCACGTCTTTGAAGACTCATTTTACACACATAACACAAAAAGCCTCATTTGCTTCTTTGCTATGTGTGACACTTGGCTTCATCTTTGAACTGAGGGAGCTTTACAGTTTACCACTCTGCCTGTGATTACCATGTAAATTTGACTCAATCACCGACACATAAGGCAGGATAATTGCCATTCTATTCTAGACTGAGAGATGTACAGAAGTCTTAGTCTAGGTTTGTCGAAATATGATGATGAAGAGATCCATTAACCACAGCAGGCAGAAGATAAGGCAGAGTGAGCCGATTAAACCTCGAATCAGCCATATCTCAAGCAGCATAACCTTGAGATGGACTCTATCACGCAGCCCAGCCACCCTCTTGCCTCTTGCCATAAAATGTCAAACTGAAAAACTCTGAAGTCTCTCAGATTCCTGCTTAATTGCTCTCCCTTAATGGCTTGGCGCTGCACAACGTTTGCACAATTAACATGAACAGAAATGGACCTCTGCAGAGCCTTTTTAATTAGGGAGAGGGCCTAGAAACAGTAGCGGCACGTCCACTGTCTGCGATGGCCAGAATAATGAGTCTCTCTCCCTGAACTGAGGTCTCTCGCTGTGCACAGGGTGGACGGCACAAGTGGACTTCTCCCTGCTCCTCTGCTTCCCCTGATAGAAAACTGACCCTGTACACCGACTCTGAATCTATTGAGATAGGAATTCATTTTATTTCTCTCTCCTGCTGCTCAGATGAAGTTTATAATGAATAAATGCTTATTTCTCTTCAAGCTGTGACAGAGGCGGTGTGCTGGCTGCAAGAGGAAATCAATTTGGGAGCCTTTTCACTGTCGCTGTTAATTGGATGTGCTATGGTGCAATATTGCACATTCAGTGTTCTTTTTTGTGTGGCATGTATTTGTGCAAATGTGATTTACCTATTTCACATGTGTGTTGTCTTGACACCTAGCACCTAGTCACCGCTGCCAGGTGCATCTATTAACAGGCAGAGCTAATAATGAGCTCTCAGGGCACCTCAGAGCACAGCGAGCCTTTCACACACGGCAACAAGGACAAAAACATGTTCATTGCCTATTGGGACACCCTGCAGTACATAAGGAATTATCAAGCACCGAGTCAAAAGTGGTGTGTTTATGTGAAAGTTTGTCTTTGAGGCGCTAAGAGACTTTGCCACCTCCAGTCCGTGGTGCGATTTTCAGCCAAGCTGTTACCCAGAATGAGAGTAAATTACCCACACAGCAGCAATTCCTTCCCGCGGGGCTGCATGGTCCTCTGATGTTTATGTTGGCATGCAAATAACCGATTCTGCACACCCACAAGTCCAACACTGTCATTAGAGCAAACACTGCTAACTGACAAAAGTAGAGTTGAATAAGTGTTGTGTTTATTGCTGTGTGGGCGTGTATGAATGCCTACTGACTGCACATATTGCGTGACTGTGTTGAGGACCTGGAGCCATCTGGGTATAAGTAGGTTTTGTCTAATTCTACTGGAGAGCTGAAACATTGTCATTGTTTTTTGAGATTTTCATCCGGCTGTTTATATTCTGGATTTTGGTCCCGCTTTCTCCATACTAGATCTCACCTACTGTAGTATAGAAAGGGCCCGACTGATTTACTGGTGGATATTAGTATATTGCCAGTACTTACATTCTACAAATCAGTTTTGAAGGAAAATCTAAATTAAGCCAAACCTTAATTTGAAGATTGGAGGGAAAAAATAAATTAAATGCACCTTAAATTGCATTTTAAAACTAACAAGTCAAAATCCTGATAAACAATAATCCTGCTGAAGAAAAGTAAAGTCTGCTATTGGTCAATTAAAACATCCAGCAGGAGAATAAATCTTACCAAAACCATTTAAGACCAAATAAATAATATGGAATCAATGTATTACACAATCCTAACCTGTTTTTGGCTTGTGCATTTCATGCATTCATATATTTACGCATTTATTTATCCTTTTCTTAGACGATATATTTAATCATTTAATTCAAAACAGCTTTGTGACATCGCATTTTAATGCAAATGCATATCCTCAAGGAACATTTCATGCATGTGTTTGTCTGTGTGTGTGTGTGTGTGTGTGTCTGTCCACGTGCATACTAAAACAGGCATTTGAGATGCAGCACTTACTCATCCTGCTCGACTCCCATAGGAAGTTGTTGTTTTTAATATTTTATCTGCGGATATGGTGAATGCTAAGCGGACGTCAAGATGCCAAGCAGCTACATCCCTCAAATCTCTTTATGCTCGTCTTGGTTCCAGTCAGTACCTCACTACTGCTAATGTCAATCACAAAAGCAGACAGAAGCCTCAAATTGACTGCCAAACACTTTCTCTCAGCCACAGTGATTAGTGACAATTCAGACAAAAACATCCTAAGCATATAATTGGAGAGCAAAAAGTGATATTGTCAAAGATAAAACTGGTGACCACTGGGGCATGTGACGTTAAATGTGAAATGAAATCATTAGTTACGCTTAAGCATCGCTCTACACTGGCCGCAAATTAGACTAAAAATGAGACTAAATGTTTTTACCGCCTGTATTTCAAAAATATCTTTCAGCCAAGGACTTCATTACTCTACAGCGATGGGTGCAAGGATTAAGACTTTATAGGACATAACAATGCTTAGTTTAAAATAGGATACTGACTGATTGTTGATCATCACGAAAGTACTACCACAACATCCACCATTAACTTCTTCTCTGAAATTGATACCATAAATTAAACCTGGATACACAGTAACAGTAGATAATTAGATAAACAGATCATTGCACATTTTACCTGCTGAGCCCTCAGGATCAGAGGAAACTTAATGCCATTCTGGCATTTATTTTGTTCACTAAGGTGCCACCTCCAGGACTTAAGCAGAGAATTAACAATTAAAAACAACAGCATCTAAAGAGGTTAGGAGCTAAATATGCCACATGCTTGCAGGGGCTGAGAAATGTCATCAGCATTCTAATTAACATTACACTGTCTATTTAGGGGTCTTTGGTTAATATATTTTACCAATTAACCTTGACCGCCTTTGCCAACCAGGCATTTTTTGCCTCTTTGCTAATTCTTGCAGAGATGCATTCATACTGGGTAGATCCTTCAAATGTCTCTTTAAAGTGCCTCTTTAAAGTCCTGTGAAGTCTGTCAGTGAAGTCCGTTAATTAATGCTTTGTGATATTTAGGGCTGTCTATCAAACTAGTGAGAAGAGTAGAGGCAGGAACCTGCAAAATCCTAAAAACTAATTAAGGAAAGCACAGTGGCACCTAAATGTCCAATCAAGCTACATTCAATTAGACTATTTTGAATACTTTGCATTTTATCCAGTAACATGTGAAGCTCTCTTCTTCCTTGAAAAAAGCCAAAGCAGCATGAACTCAGTTCAGGTCGTGGTCCTCACAATAGCTGCAATACCATACAGCAAAGCCAGTCTAACCTCATGCCACCTCGACCTCATCATTATGTATTAAGCTTTTGGTATTGATGATTTGAGTAAGATTTGGAACCTTACTGAAAGATTGAAAAAATAAATGGTCATTTACTTGACATCTCTCTGGCTGAATTAAGCAGAAGCATATAAATACATCTACCTCTCCATCTACACACAAAGCCTCTCAAGTGTCAGCAAGAAGCCAGTGGAAGCAGCCTTTTACAGGGTCTTGCGACTGATAATGACAGCTTAAGTGACAATGAAATCGGTCATCTTTCTCCCTGCCACATTAAAGTATCAGGAAAAAGACAGTGACTGTGAACTCAAAAGCGGTTGTGATACAGAAGGTGTACTATGAGTGTCATGATGTCTTGCTCATGGATTTTTGATCTGGTTAAAGGAGACACATAGAGATGGGTGGCGAATTAGGAGGAAATAATCATCCATCTTATTCCTAGACCCATGAATCCTTGAGTGACACAACTTCCAGTAATTCATTTCATGAACCAGTGTCTGTGAGAGTTAGCAGCGTGCAACAAGTCTCCTCCTTTTTTCTTCGAGCTTTTTGGGAAACAACGACCTGGACAACTGTCCTGTAATCACAGTAACAAACTAAGTAGCATTAGCTAAAGTAAAGTTCAGGGACACCTTGTGCTGTTGGCTAAATTATATTTACAACAATGTGTTGGACATGAAGCAGTTTACAGTTTTTAAATACAAAATGTTGTTCCAATTCTTTTAATATGAAATGCATGAATATACTACTATGGAGGTACTGATATACTTTGGTTTGGTAGCTTAATATGTACTGTACATTATCACCACTTCTTCAAGACGGCCTCTCATCCCTTATTTACGGCAGACAGGCCGTGTTCTCAAATCAAGAAAAGGGAAGACACCAGCAGCATATCGCTAACTCTCATGACTAGAGTGATTACAAATCTTGCCCATCATTCACACCGGGTACCATGGGGCTCCGAATAAGGTGGATTAAGAGTTTTAGCAAGGCTCTGAGCCATGACTAACCTCCGAAACAGGTTTAATGCTTTTAACATTGATTAATCAAGTCTCTGGAATTATACTGGAGGCATGATTCTTTCAAAAGATATCCCCTAATTTGGTGTTTTCATGATGTTGGTGGAGAGTGCTGTATAATGTGTTGGTACAAATTTCCCACAGGTTTTCAATTTGAGTCAGATCTGGTGACTGTGAAGGCATTGCATATAATTCACATCATTGTAGCATCAGGTTTGTCTTTTTATGTCTAACCAGAGTGTATGTCGCTAAATTTAAACAAAAGTGTATTTAGCCACATCTGGATTTCATCCACCTATGAGACACTTGAAATGACGGTTGTAAATGGGCCTAATGAGAGACCCTGTTCTGGCAGTAGCACTCACTTGGAAACCAGGGAGAAGGCTTCAGCGCACACGGCCGGACATGGCACCAGCTTGATCATCACGTGTTCAGCGGCAGCCTGAAAATGCACCCTTGTCACTTTCTCCAGCACAGAAGCCAGGGTGGCCACATCGCCAGCCTTTGTGCTTGGGTCTCCACACGCTGTGTCCAAGATGTTTCCCCCGTGCACAACCAGCAGCAGCACATGCGTCTTACATTTTCTCTGCAAAAAGTTCCACGTAGGGTTGAAAAAGAAACACTTAAAAGGAGGTACTCAAAGGGAAGGAAAGAATAGATGCAGCTTTTTGTGAAAGCAGTGGAGCAAGACAAATAATTGGGTACTTCTACATGTTCTTGGCTGTTGGTGAATATACAGAGAGGCTGTTTGTAATGATCCTACCTCTATGTCCTCCAGGCCTTCAATGCTGCTCTGAGGGGCACAGCGTGAACCGCCCAGCTGGTAGAGACCCTCTATATTGGGTGAGTAAAGGGTAGAACCAGGAGGGAAGAAAAGAGCAGGAGAAAGGGGAAAGAAAGAGTCACTTCAGGAGCCACTTCTGCAGGCTGCACCGATAACAGAAGCATGAAAGGTAATTGATTTGTGAATATGGTCAATATTACTAACGCCTCTTCATCTCTCTTCATTCATACTCCAAATAGGGTGATGTGTCTATGTGCCCTTAGGCTCAAATGGCATAAGTAAGACTCAAAAGTCAATACTGACGGTAAACAGCAGGAGCACAGTTCTCTGTGCTGCAGCATCTAGACCCCCATGTAATTTGATTTTAGCTTCTCTGATGCAGGAAAATATGGACTTCGTTTCTATAGACAAAAGATGAAGAGACAGGGACATTTTTTTATCCTGACTAACAACCCGAAGCATCTCTTCCTCTCTCTGCGTGGTGCGGCATATCTCGGGAACCTGGCCAAACTCATTACCCTCTCCGGAAGCCTCTGCACGCTGTGTCATCTTATTCCTGATCTCTCTCCTGTCTCTCTATTTTCGCTTGGTATGGCTCTGTGCTTTGCTCGCTTGCTCCTTGTTTATTTGGCCTCCTCGTCTGGGACTGACTGTCATGGGAGACTCTCACAGTCTCACACACTGTCATCTCCTTTCTACTCCATTCCCAGCCCACAGCCTGCCTTCGACTGCTTGCTTGTCTAGAACAGCTCAGCACACACAAGGGACTCGGCACACTGAACTATTTTGGTCACAAAGTAACAGGAAATCAATGGAGGGAGGTCTTCTTTTTTTCTGGAAGAGAGAGAAAGTACAGAAAAGTTCTTCCAAAAACACAGCAGGACAGGGAAAATATTGTTGATTTTGAAAGCAAGCCAAAAACCTATGCCGTGTATGACATAAAGGTGGTTGTACTTATTTGAGGTGTTAAATCATTGCTGTGCTGTTGCACACTTACACATTAGAGTTACTAATCCCATAAAGCTCAGTTACTTTGGCAACACTTTGATTTGTTCGCCTCTATCAACAGAGGAGAAATGTTTTTCCAGGCAACTACAAAGTCTGCTTATTTATAAGCTGTGTTTGCTTATCTGGCTAGCAAACATTAGCAACTGGTGAGGCTACATTCAGGAAGTATCTGGTTTTATTTAGGGCTGGAGGGTGTGTGAAACCCACAGCTCCACAGTGAGGGCAGGACCTCTAGAGAGCTGTGTGCAGTCACTGGGACTAAGCTAGCAGCTGATGGTCACTAATATGTCCAAAGAAGAGTGTGAAATGTGGGTGTAGAGGATTTGAAGTTGTATAAAGGCGTAATTGGTCTTGTATGGCTGAGCAGGCAAGTAAAATAACAATTAATGTAACCGATTAGTTAAGTAATGAAACTGTTTTTTGGTGAGTAATATTTAATGGGTAATTAATTATCTTTTTAGGTAACTTGCCCAACATGAAATCTCAAGTTCTCGGTGTGAAAGTCACACTTGGGTCGATTATAAAGTCTCCAAATAAATGACTCGAGTCCACACCTCTAAATTGTGAAAATGTTCCAAAAATACATTCTACTTTCTACATTTTCATACCAGGGGTATACGAATAAATGACAACGATTTGAGTTTCCAGCAGTATATTCCTATGTTTAGACCATCAAGTGATTCTGAACATCTGTGCTGGAGCACCTACAATTAAAAAAGATTATTCTGACTGGACAGATGGCACTTCAAGTTGAGACCAATCTTCAAGAAATGGCTATTTCATCATTTTCACACTAAACAAAATCCCTTGAAACATTGTGTGTGGCATGAAACTCTCAACTGAAAACCATTCAACCCCAAATATAATGATTTCAAGCAGGTTAGAGCGATGCCTTAAAGTAGAAAGCTGAAATAGGTTTCATTACATGTTTCACAGACAACAATTCCTGTGGCTGATTGAGTGGGATATGATTTCTTTGCTTTAGTGTACAGGAAATGTTGACGTAAGGTACATGAAGTACGTGATTCTGTCATACCTTTATCTTTATTCTGTTAAGTGCAATACAAAACATCAGAATTGTTTTATCACCGAATATCCAAGGATACAGTAAAACAATAGTGTATGACAGCACACACTCACTCAAACACAGCCAGTATAAAAAGCCTTGAATCTCACATATCACATTGTACTATAAAATGTACTGGCTGCCAATCTGCAGCAGACAGCTGAGTAAGTAAGACATTTGTCTGATATCGGAGCAAATTGACAAAAACATGTGGCTCAGTGGTAAAAACCTGCTTCTTGCAGGATCTTTTATTTCCTCCTGCAGCAGGGTTGTGCTGCTGCAGGGAGCTCTAACAATCATCTACTTTTCTGTTTTCATTTCTTGTGCTTCCTCTCAGAGTCCTGTCAGCCAATATGTGCTTTAAGAAGCTTAGTGGTATTTAACATCTCTCTCCCTGCGCTCATTCTTTCCCAACAAATGGCCTAACCTAGAAAGGTCCTTGTGGAAAGTTGACATTGCCATAGTTCAGCAGCACCAGGGCCATTTCCAGTGGCTTATAGCCCAGTCAGGCATACAGTCACAGCAGGCACACGCAGTGCATCAGGGCATCTGTTATCATACTGCAGTCTGAGATATTCTTTAACTTATCTGTGAGAGAGAGGAAGGGAAGAATGACCGCAGAAAGATGGTTGTGTAGACGAAAGGGGCCTTACAGAGAAGTCTAAATGAGCTGAATGGGAAAGGATGAAATATTGATCTATTGATTCCTGCTTGGATGTCATTCTCTCTGTGTAACTATGATTTAAAATATCATTCTTCCCCATAAAACCAAGCATTGTCCCTTTCAGTCTCTGGCATGCAGAGTTTTTGTTGTCTGTTTATCTCTCCCTGAATCTTCTTCCTCTCAGGTTTCGACCACCACTTTCACCATCACACATTTATCACCTTCTATTGAGCAGATGAGAGAAAAACGAGATCAAGGATGAGAGTGAGAGGACGAAAATTAATCATCAGGAAGTTTGGCTTGCAGCCTACAGATTTACATCCTTTCAGGGGCTATGAAAATGGCAAAATGCCCTCAAAGTTTCCTGTCTGCTGGAGTGTGAATCAACTCATTAGAGAGCTACAGTATCATGGTAAATTATCTGTGTTCCTGGGAAGACGTGCACAGAAAACAGCGTCGTTGACTTCTTCTTGCCTTTAAATCTTTAGCTCAACAAACAAGAACAAAAGAATCTACGGTCTCAAGAAACAAAAGATGGAAATTTACAGTGCAGAAAAAAGCTTTTGATTATATTTGTGTGATTATATTTGTTATGATTGCGAACACTTTCTTGTGCACAGGTGTGGGATGATAATAAACAAAACTGTATGTTGCTTTAAAGAAGCAGTGGTAATCAAACCGTAACAGGCTGTTTCTTAGTGAAAATGGCTACCCACTGCTGCAGGATACAGCGCTAACGAGAGCAGTAAGACTCAAGCTGTGGGACTAAAACCATGAGCTGAGAGGCTAAAACGCTCCATAGATCATTTTCACATTCTACAGAGTATTTATTTCTTCCATTGAGTGCAAATAGGTTGAGCGACAAATCATTGGTATCTTATTAACTAATATAAGATGGCACCATGATGTTCGGTCTGTCTGTTGGTGCGCATTGTTTTGTCTTGTTTCGTTTTGTTCGTATCATCAACTCTGCAGAGAGGGTGAATAGCTGCAATCTGCCATCTCTCGAGGACCTGTACACCTCCAGGACCCTGAGGCGTACAGGTAAGATTGAGGTCGACCCCTATCACCCTGGAAACAGTTTCCTCCCTTCTGCTGCCAGACTCATCAACAAGGCCACAGCGACTGTGGGGCTGGATGAGAGACCTGGGGGGGGGGGCCCAGGTCTCTCATCCAGCCCCACAGTTGCTTAACATTAGACTCTTTGCGTTACATTAACGTGCCCTGGACTTTAAATTGCCGTTCATATTGCAACTATTTTTAATATTATACTGTAAGATCTGCGCTCACCACTACCCTGCAGATGTAGTGCATGGTGAGATCTGAATTCCTGCAACAGGTTTTGTTTGTTTGTAATCAATTGGAGATAAATGTTCAACAAAATGCAAACAAAATTGGGTCAGGGTAATTTTTCTTGTTGCTGTTGCAATAAAAGTTTCTAGGCGATCGGGCATTTCATAATCAAACATTTATTAAAAAGTGGAATGGCTTGAATTTTAGTCTACTTCTCAGTTGCTTGCTAGAAAAATACAACAAGGATGATAGAGATGGTGATTCTACTCATCAAACTGATATATTGAATTTGTGTCCCCAGGTTAAAAGAAAGTAAAAGTTACATTTTTGTTCTTTTAAGATCACCTTTTTCCACTGAAACGTCACTGATCACTATATAGACAAATAACCTCATACACTATGACAGCGAATCCCATAGTGGGGTTGGTAGTCACAATGTGTAATGAGTGTTTTTTACGGTTAATAACTTTCTGTTAAAATAACTTATAAGAATGAAAGTTAAACCCATTTCAACACAAGACTTTATGCTTCGCTCTAATGTAGGGATGAAGATATGTCGATGATGAGCAATTCACATGAGTAAAAAGCGTGACAAAAATCCCCGGTCTCCCCTAATAAGGGTTTTCATAATAAAAGAAAGTGGATAAATGTTGGATTGCATTTGTAATGTTTGTATTGGATGTAAGATGCTAGAGAAATTATCTCGAAAGCTGAAGTCACGTATAATTCGAAAGCGTGTGCTGCTGTGGAGCAACAGGTTAGGGTGCCGATTTGGATGTATGCTGTCTCCTGACTGGGTGAACAGCCCCCTCTGACCCCTGGCACCGTACAGGCGTGCTAACACGGTCAGCCATCTGTTCACTGCTGTTGGCGTCAGGGTCTGTCGTGTTGCTCTACTGAGAAAAGACCCCAGGAGACGCCACCAGCTCCAATACATGACAAAACTGCTAACCTTCCCCGCCCATACACACACACACGTCCCTACACACACCATAAGGTGATGCAGCACATGAACTGACTCAAAGACACATATATATTCTGACATACACACAGCCTGTCCCTAACAATCCCAGCTGCTCCCTGTCTGTATGCTGAGGCTGCTGTTCTGCAGCAAACACTAACACACACATATATACAGCATGCAGAAGCGAGGTAACAGAGGCTACAAACTATTGACAAATGTACATTGAAAGGTCATGTAAATAATTGATAGAAGAGGTAGCAACCGCTGTCTGAAGATGTTTTACACTAAAAGGAGGAAGAAAAAACAAAATGTACAAATGCCAACAGCACAATATGAGCGCCTGAAAAAGTGCAAACTATGCCAGATGCTTGAGTAACTTGCAGAAGTTAAACAAAGAAGTATGATGAAGTTGTACCAGCAACAGGTGGTTGCAGTTCCCTTGGAGCATTAGTTTGACATTAATGACGTGGCTCTGTTCAAAAGTTACAAAATCCCACAAGCATCTCTGAAGCCCAATAATTAATACGATATGTCTTGTTAGTTTAATCAGTGCAAAGTCCCCCTCTTTCAAGCCTTAATGCTGAGCTAAGACGCAAACTGGCTGCCGGCTGTAGCTTCATATTAACCGCACTTACATGAGAGTGGTATTTTGTATTTATAACTCATATAATGTATTATATGCACATACAGTATATGTACAAGCAAGTAAATACATTTACCTGTAAAATATCTAAAAAGTGAGCTCAGATAATTACCTCCAATATGTGTGATTACTAAATGTAACAAAAAGGAGCAGCAGCACTGAAAGTCTTGGTCTTGTTAAATGTGTTTCTTTACCGACAGAATTGAAGTACTTGGTTCAATCTTGCATTATGTATTTATATAACTAACTTAAGTAAAATGAATATGAAAGGCATAGTCAGAGCTTTGTAGACATTAAAGAGAAAAAGACTATTAGATTTGTGTTGGCGTTGGTAAATACTCGCTTTTGGAAAAGGAAAAGTCAAATCAATACCTCAAACAGCCCAAGGTCTCACAATTGACTAAGAGGGCTTTAAACTCTGCAAAACATATGCCCTCCTATATCCTATTGATTTGTATAAGGAAAAAAAACCTTTACTGTGAAAAAAGGGGGCAAAATCTCAGGTGAAGCATCAGAGGAGGGACAGATATTCAACAGGTGTCTTATACAGATGGACACAAGTAACAGCGGTAAAATTATGATATGAACAAACAGATTTAATTATAGAAATTAAGTAAATGCAGCACATGACATGATACTAAGTAATCAAATGTAATAAGTTCAAGTTGACATGTAAGTGGCATTGACCCATTCCACACTGACAGTCACCACGGTCACTGAATGCCATTTCTGCAGCACATAAACTCAATACACTAAATCGACATTTCTGAAGGGCCGAGGAGAATGTTATCCATCAGCAGGAGAAATCTATGTGAAGCTGAGAGGCGTGGCGTGCTGCACGGGTTTGCTCCTTTTTATTTCATAAAGTCGCCTCCCCCATCCCTCCTCCTCCTCCTTCTCCTCCCTCCTCCCTCCTCTGAAGCTACAGGCGGCAACACTGTTGTTTGGGTGTGATTAGCTGTTCTCAGTGTGTTGTAACACTAACATATATATATGTATATATATATAAATACATATGCAATAATAAGAGATACAGGCACACACATATAATTAGATACAGCCAGATCAACAGAAATACAGACACATGGGAGAAAGAGTGTCTAGCAACAAAGGCACAATGATAGCCAAAGGGCTGTAAAAATGAGAGATGAGGCAGAATGATGCTCCCGACACAGAGAGGGGACTGTTTATGGTCAGTTACTTGTTACCATTATCTCACCTCTCCCTCTTTCTTGTCGCCATCTTTTCCTATAATTCAGCAGAGAAATTGCTTTTGTCTTAGCAGCTTTTAAGCCTCTCTAAGCAGTTTCGTTTTCATGAGAGAGCCAAAAAGGAGAAAAAAAAAAAAAACATTACTTTAATGGGTATTAAAGTGACACGGTGATTGTGCCTATGCAAGCATTGTGTGTTAAGAATAACCTGACCAGGGGTAGGCAGTGGGCAGAATACAGATGAGTCTCAGACCTTAAATTTATGTTTTGTGTCACTCGCTCTCTGCATGTGTTTTCTGAATAGAGCTACAGGGTGCATGCAGAACAGAGAGCTGTGGTGCTCCATAGAAAATGGAAAACCATCCTCTTTCTCATTCAGTATAATATATTTCTCCACAGGTCACTTTGTATGGAATTATAATCCCACTAAATATTATGTTGCTAAAAAAAAACTAAAAAAACAAGTCTGTATTGGGTTGTTTGACAGGGCGTATTACTTAGTCATCCCCTCCAAACTGTCTGCTGCCATTGACGTAGCCGTTTCAGTTAATGTTATCCCAGCATGGCAGCACACACACAAAGCAAACAGCCAAGTCAGTGTCAGTAGCTTTTTTAGCTTATCACATAGTCCATAATCAGTTATGTAACGCAGCTATTTCAGGTTTGACTACATTATACGGCATCATTCGGTGAATGAAGTGGAAAAAAGATGGTAATGAAAAGAGAACAGCATCAATATACTGATAAGAGTGTTTGCATAGTGAACAGATGGGAGCCTGGAAGACGAAGGAGCAGTTGCTGATCACAAGGCAACACTGGGCACAGACGAAGAGGAAGAGGAAGAGCACGGTGGAAAATAAGAGGCAGTTGTGCTCCAGGCATTCCTCTCTGTCACTGAGGTTTCCATCAATGTCGCCGCTATTGGGAGGGAAAGTGTTTACAGTCGCCTGTGGCTTGTGGAGTAATGAATGTAGGAAGATAGAGATGGGGGGAAAATATGAGAACATGATGAGGTGATGCGATGGAAAGGGAGTGAAGGAGCAGAGAGGTTAGGGAGAAACTGATGGCCAGAGGTGCCGAGGAGAACAAAGAAGATTTCAGAATGAAGGAGTAATGGAAAGCAACGAGAGCCAGGTTATAAACCCAGAGAAGCGCTCGAGGAACCAACAAATATATAAGGATCAAAGAGTAGTGGGTGTCACCGTTCAGCTGCCACACAGGATCTGACCGAGAGTATTCCAGCTGCAGCTTAAAGGTCTCCGGATTGTCACAGATTTAATGGCATGAAAACCAGCCACTGTTCTGAGTTGCACTAACCCACAATCTGGTCCAATCGTCACATTTTGTTATGAACCACTAACAATAAATCGTGAGCGAATGGGTAGCTATAGTTGCCGTGGTTATCAGCGACTCATTTAACATTTTTCACAGGCAACATAGAGGGCACAGACTCCAGAGTATTCATTAAAGTCCAACTGCTACTGGATTTTTAAAAGGTAAATGCCAACATATGTGAGAGCTTAAAACGTCTAGAATCAATATTTTCCATTCACAATGGATCACATAACCACTTGTTCATGACAGGGGGCACTCGTAGTGGCAAACCCAAAATAGTTAGCACCCAACTTAGCAGCACCCCTCACCTGTGTGGAGCTTTATGGCATCTTTTAACTAATACTAGACAAAGTTAGTTATTAATTGATGAACATAGAGGTGCATTTAGTCGCTAAAAGACAAATATTTTATATTCACTGATATTGAGGTACTGATATATCTGTGATAAACTAAAACCATGCAATTTGCTGGTCAAATGCTTTGAGCACGCTGGTTCACAGTGCAACATGATTATTTCAACATTATTTATACATTATTATTACAAGATATCTTCCTGTCCATGATCGGATTTCCATATGACTTTAGCCACTGTGTTGCAGCAGCTACTGTTGGTGTGGCTTTGAGATCTTATTTTGTTGCTCCGACCAGTTTTGTCCAGCTAAATTTTAAGTCTTTTATATTCCTGCGCTCCCTCATGTGCAGGATGTAAACAAAGAAACCTCAGCAGGCATATGCACATTAGTATGCTGCACCACATTGGGGACTGTTTCTATTTTGGGTAAGTTTGACTTGGTTGCAACTTAAGGATGAGAGACAGCGAGAGGGAGAGAGGGAGAATGTAATCGCCATTACTTAGACAGTAAAATTCTCAGCTCATGCACACATACTTTGCTGTTTCAGCCGTGTGGTGTGATTAAAATGGAAAGCATCTGCTGTATGAGATGCAGCTTCGCACTGATTATATCACAGTAAGAACACCTAATCTTTGATGCCCTTTCTATTTCATCAAGAAGATTGGCCAGCATACTCATGACGTTTTCATTCATTATATAAGATAAAGCTAGACGGCCTCAGTGGGTGTCAGTGTGCAGATACTGGGAGCACATACAGTTTTAAGGATAGACACTGTATGGCTGCATAATAATGTCTCAGTTTAGTGTCCTCCACTATAGTAAAATGTCAGCTACAGGACACCTACTGATACCATATACATCACACGGTAACACATCCCCAGGAGCCTGTAGCAGGGTTATTCTTTTCAATGGGCACTGAGTATACTTAACTTCTCAAGCACCACTGATGTGCAGACCAGCTCCAACACCCTGTCATTTACGGAGAAATGGAACGTCCTCATATTTTGTAATCTAGCTTGTGATGCAGGAGCCAAGAGATTTACAGAAACTGACGACAGTGACAGCAGGAAGCTGTCAACCACATAGCCCTCCTGTCTCATCCAATCAGCAGCTCTCTTTAGTCAGCTTGCTGTGTGCTTTTTAATATACAGTATGTGTGCCTTTAAATCCAGTGCTCACTCCTCATAGCTCTGTTTTTGATCTGAATAACCCCTCAGAAAAATATCTGCTCCAGTAGCGTTTGTTAAATTTGTGTGGCTTCTGCTTGGTGCCGTGATCCATTGTTAATACAGCCTAAAAATTAAATATTAAATGAATCATTAAATACATAAGTAGCTATTAAATTTTACTGAAATATGCAAATTTGATGAGTCAAAACAGAACAGGAAGAAGGAAAATAGAGTCACACTAAATCATGAGCATTTATTGCCATCATGCATCGTTTCGGGCACAAGCCCCTCTTCCTTCCTCACATGTATTCAGTCCAACAACACAAAAACATAATTTTTCCATAAAAAATATGTGTGGATTTACCTAAGCTTATGCTAATACTCTACTCAAATGCCATTTATACGTATTACCTAATTGTATTTTACAGCTATAATATACAGTATATGTATATTATAACATAATGTGCCATTATTCCTCTTCTCCAAGCTGGGCACCAAGGGATACGCTCTTAGTGTGACTCCAGCGTTCTTATTAGGTTCAAAAAGTTTGAAAGTTCAAAAATTAAATGTATTAAGCGTGGAAGTTGTACAACATCATCATTCAGTGCCTCGTTTTTCTTGAGTGAGGTGGAGGGTGCACCAGTTGTGAATGGAAGTATATTGCTTTTTCCCATTGCCTCTCAACTCCCATGCAACGTTTGGGGTATGTGTGGCCTCCGTTTGGTTCATGTATGATAATACAGTAGCCATTCAACCGAGCTTGTTAAGGTTGATGTGAATGTGAGTAATAAATGATGAGAATTGTGGAAACCCCAACTCTCATGGTTTGAATTTTTGACGACTTCTTCTCCCTCTACGCTCTCCAAGCTACCTAAACCATGAAACATTGACCCAAACCAGGGACACACTTTTGTGATACAAACACTCAGACTACTGCTGCTGAGGCCGATTATAGAAACCCTTTTGATGGACACATGACATGCGAGTAGTGTGTTCAAGATGAAGAATCGTTGTTGATTTTGACAAAAAGAAAAAGACTGAAGCTTAAAATACAAACTAACCTTTAACAAATGGGGCCATGCTTCATACGTTGTTCAGGACAAACAGTTATTTCCTTCCTGCTGTGAACAAAATTCTGAAGTACTACAATAACTCTGACTTGTATTTCTGCTGCAGTGGAGCACTTCACAGGTTTGGTGAGTGGTCTGTTAGTGGGGTGTGTAGAATATTCACAGTGTACCCACTACTTCAGTTACCATCACATGACTTAATACAGGATCCCTGCAGGAGCGGTTTCTTTCATCTCTGCAAGACCAGACTACACTGCCACTGAACCGCAGTGATTAAAAGCATCCTCTCCAGTTTGTCAAACCTCAGAGCTGACCTTTACGACGAGAGCCGGTCCATTTATCACTAAACATTACCAAAAACAATTGCCGTGCTATCAGTGCAGGAGCTGTTGAAACCCTGTTATTGTCACTGATATTGTTCCATATGGTTTAACTGATTGTTTCTTTGCTGCCATTCAATTTAAAGCCCCACTAGTTTTACCCCCTGTTGTTCTGTGAAATAGGTTACATTTTATTTTTGGCAAAACAAGGAGAAACTACACATATACACACTCAATCTTCCAACGTAGCTTTAAAACTATAATGGAAAGTGAAAAAAAGGCTATAAATCATTTATGACAATTTACTCTTTCGTGGAAAAGCCCCGCTGTTGGAATTCAGCTATTCTATTAAAAGCCAGTGATTTGCATGAATCCCAGCGCTGATTTAGGATTTTTGAAGGCACAAACTGAACTTTTCAAATCTCTGAGCGATATGTTATTCATTTACTGTGGTTGGATAATCACACCAGAGACTCTGACAAAATGAAACTAATCCAATAATTTTCTCACAGGATGAATTCATTAGAATTGCTTGATTTAAAGTCCGTGTTGAGAACTAATATGAAAACCTACTGAAATGTGATATTCCTCGTGCCAGTACTCTTTGATTCACAAATACTTATATTCTAGTCTACTTCCAATGAATGACGATTCTACCAACAGCACACAAACAAAACAGATGTAAACAATATTTGATTTACTAAATTATGTGAGAAGCTCGCAAGAAATGATCGAGAAAGGAAATCTAGAAATCTGGATACCTTTCAATATGAGGCTGAGGCAAAAGAACAGCAGCAATGTTGGTCCAGAGCACAGAGACATAACACTAAACAGAAAAGGAGGGAAGAGGGGATATCTCTAAAATCTGAGGAACTTCTGTTCATTAAGCATGGAAGAATATGTTCCATATTTACTTCTTCTGTGCCTCATTAACTCATTTCCATTTGAGGGATTGATTGGACAAGTTGAAAGAGCAAAAGGAAACTGGGCATCTACACGAATCTGTGCTCAACCCATTTGTAGTCTTCTCAGGTTTTGTTTTGAAGGTAATTTTAAACAGATGTGAAAAAAGATTTGAACCTCTTTGCTTGCAAATAGTGAATTTCATTTTAAGTGATGCTTTAGATGCACATAAATACTCGCTGGTGCAGAAAGAGCAGAGTGTTTTCAGCTTGGTGCTCTTCCACAGGCGTCACTGAACACAGAGGAGGAGCACTGAGCAGGAAACTCATCAGATATCTGCATATTAGATCTCAGCCACCCTTATGTTTATCTTCTGCTCACAACAGTATGTGCTTCCATTTACTCCTGTTCATTTCAGCATCAAGAACAACCCTTTGCAAGCAAGGAGCATCCAATCTTTAACTTTAGATTATTGCCTGAACTGCTTGGGATGTCATTTTCCCAGTTTGTCATGTGGAAGCCTTAAGCCTGTAGTAACACCTCTGATATTAACACGGTGTCCAATGACTCAGCATAGTGTGAAACAGTCAGTCACTGTGCCTCAATAATATGAAACCAGTGTAGTGTTTTAGCTCCCTAGTGGTCAAAAGCTACAGAGTGCAACTTTAAATAGAAGCTACCATCCATCTGCACTAGAGCCACCGTTGTGACCATTCAGTTACACTCATTGCAGGTCATTATGGATGTGTGAGCAAACCAGATGCACACCTCATTGGTCTTTTGCGTCTGTCTGTCTGTGTGTGTGTGTGTGTGTGTGTGTGTGTGTGTGTGTGTGTGTGTGTGTATACCATGCGGCTGGTCCTCCATGTGTCCAAGAGTTTCAATCTGCTCCACCAGGTCATTTGAGTTCCACTGACTCATGCCCAGCAGAATGGCACTCTTCCCCTCCATAACATCTGCTGGATCACACAGACACACACACACACAGACACACACACACGTGCACACACAAAGAGAAGTAAGACAATGCAGCAAAGGCAAAATCCCAAATGAATAACATGAAAACTCACAGCATTTGGTTCACCTACGCAGTATTTTGACTTATTGTTAAATAAGACTTCTTCTCAGGTGCACTCTCACGTTGGTTTTGTGCCTCCTGATAGGGCAGACAGTTTATCAGAGAGTGCACCCTAACACCAGATCAACACAGTCGTGCTTTGTACCAACAGGGCGTGGTTTCCAGTCCATTTAAGTTTGGCTGACCAAACTGCTGCTTCTGCCAACCTAATAGACAGCAATGTGGTAAACACATATCCTTCACGTGGCTCGCTGTGGCTGAACATAAATAGAGTCACAATTGTGCAGCCTTTGCCAACACTCGCAAGCAAGATAAAAATCTAAATCTGGCCTGAGTGATGTTTATGTACATTAAATACATGTTTATGAAGCTGGCCTACCAGATATCTGTTTTTACTGAGACACCATCCTCCTCGAGAAGCATTACCAGCCCTTCAGCCACACTACAGGCTGCTGTCTGATTATTAGCTGATAATGATTCAAAGTTATACATGCTGCAGCATGTGCTGTCTGTGTTCCATTTAAAAGGTACCCTGTGGAGCTTCCTTGTAAACAAACACTGTTATGTTTACATGCACTGTTTCTTGCAAAAACTGAGTAAGTGTAGCCATGAAACCTATGAAAGCTCAAAATGTTTATGGTTACATCAACTTCCTCTTCCCTGCCTTTTGGTGGGCACATTGATATGCAAATGTATTGACCATGATTGAGCATCATCAGCAGGAGGATGTGTCCTCATGCATGTGATAGCAGAGCATCAGACACAAACAAATCTGCTCATGAAAGCATTGCTCCATAACGTCGATAGATAGATAGATGTTTCATGTTCATGTTTGGGTGATGTATTGTTGGGCATCTTGAGTAGGGCTTTCTGGAGTTTCTGGAGATGTCAGTGATGCATCTGGGGTGTCTGACTGTTGCTTAGATACAGTAGCTTGGAAAGTTGTTAAAGAAAGTGTGTTTCTAATGGGTCAGGATACGAGTTTGAAAAATGTACATACATACTGTAAAATGTCTCAAAATGTTGAGACCTGCTGAAATCTTTATGGTTAGTTTTCTTGATGTATGCTTTCCTGCCCCTCCGATGCATCTAAACAAGTCAAATGGAGTAAAGCCATTATTATTACATAGAGTTTGGTGATAATTTGGTGTAATTCCCAGCAGAGCTCCACCTACATTAAGCCTGAGCAGAGGTCAAACAGATAGAAAAGCAAAGCACCACATTGACATAGTAAATGACACCCTCTGTTGTAGTGGAGAATATCTGCAGTCAACCAAAAAGATAAGCCGGCTGCGTCATGTGGTTCAGCACAACCAAAACAGTTGTCGACTCGTCACAGATTGTCATCCAAGACCGTCTAAGACAGGATAAGTCATGAAGAAGAAAACTCTCTACCTGACAGACTTCTCTCCTCTCTCACACAATCCTGCTTGGCAGCTCTGAGACACTCTGACATGGTTCTGCAAAGCCTGTCCATTTGGATCACACAGCGGCCAGTCTACTGGTCACAGTTTGTCTTTCGCTATCTGCTCTGACTCGATCCCCCTTTAGTGCCCTCTCTCCCCTCTGGTCACACAGCTCTGAGCTGAATGTAATGACGCAGGGACAAAACACAGACACTTGCAGATTCAAATATAGACAGGCAAGCACAAAGAAAATGGAGAGGAGTGAGAAAGACTCACAGAGAGATGCATATTGGATCTGAACAAAGCGTTGTAGGATGTGAGAAAGCCTGTGTTTGGATGGGAGGGGAATGCAAAGCAGGCTTTACAACAAACCCTGAAAACGAAGGTTACTGAATCATCTCCTGGAGGGACAGCTGAGCAGAGTTGCTCGCAGCCAAAACAGAAGCTCCTCTGAGAAGCAAAGTGGGTTTGAGCTGAATGAAAAAACAACCTACACTAAAAACTTGCAATCCACACAAATCAGGAGCAGCACAAACGAATGAAATAATCAAGAGAATAAAACTGCTGCATCTCCTGTGTTTGGAATATGAGAGAGGAGCGAAATCTGATTTGAACAACGGGCGAAAAAAGAAATAGAATTGTGAGATGTGCCTGAAGCCAGCAGCCTCGAGGGAGAGCAAGAGATTTAGAAACATCCTTCAACCTGTCGGCTCACAGTGAGTAAGTGTCAGAGTGGAAGACAGAGGAACAGATGCCGTGATTGTTAAACGATGAGGAAACGGCCTCAGTTGACCTGTACCACTCCAATTCTTTTTTTAGAAAGTCTCAATTTCTTGATCTACTCATTGTGCAGTAGTTGCAGCAGTGGAATTACCAAAACACTACTTCTGTCTTCATTTTCAGACCCTTTGAACTCCCAATGACACACTTTGAAAATGAGAATGCTTAGTGGACTATCCTATAAAATGGCAATAACAGAATGAGTCTGTCAGGTAAGTAGGCTACCGAAGATGGATGGCATTGAAACACCACAAGTGTAGCTCGCAAGCAGACAATAAATCCATAAACGGATATAAAAATGAGGGGAAAAAAGGCATCAAAGACATGCAGTCGTGCTTTAATTCTTAAACAGTATTTATACTAATGCTTAATGCATACATCCCATGGCAAAAATGCACGTAGAATCATAAATAGATAATGAACCCTGCTGCTAACATGGCTAAATCTACAGTCTTTGGTCCAGACTGAAATATCTCAACAACTACTGGATGGTTTGCCTTAAAATGTGGCACATACATTCATGGATCTCAGACAATGAATCGTACTGACTTTGGTGATCCCCCCCCCCACTTTTCATCCAGTAGGCAAAGGTTTCCACTTGTCTATCTCAGTATCTATGTGATGGATTGGCTTTTACTTCTTACTTACTGACTTTTCTTTCTTACTGGAGCTACCATGAAGTTAACATCTCTATTTCTGAGTGAAATGTCTCATCTACTTCTGGATGGACTGCCTTGACATTTGGTGTTTTGTTCCCCTCAAATTCCAATAACTTTCGTGTTACTCTGACTTTTTATCTAGTGCCACCATCATATCAAAATGTAACTGCAGGAACCTCAGGCACTAGGACTCACATACACAACTCAGCACACACACAGTTGGGTAAAAAAGTCAGTGCACAAGGTCGGTACACAGGTAAGCAGTCGGGGACAGGCAGAAACAAGGTCAGGACACAAGCAGGGATCAAAAACCAGGAACACAATGCTGTAGGAAAACTGCTGGAACGCTTGGTACTGGCACTGATGGCTGGGAAGACACAGACTAGATACACTAGGGCAGGCAGGTGACGAGACACAGGTGGAACTAATTGGGGGGGGGGGCAATCAGAAGCAGCGGGAAAACACAAAAGGAGGAAGTCAAGTCTCTAGGAAGGGGAAAGGTGAGCAACAAAAAAATCAGAAAACGAAGAATGTGTGAATTAGACAATATGATCTGGAAACCAAAGTGGGACATAACACAAAAGTATTTCAATTTATAACCAGGAAACTGCAGAACTACACAACATTCCCATTTGGCGCTAACTGGCAGCTGTTAGTATGTGAACACACTAAACCTAGATGGTGACATTAACACCAGCCCAGCACTGGCTCTAAACACACAGTCATCCTATCGTATTCTGGATAAACACTAAAACAGGACTTTTTTTCTTTTTTTTACAGTAGTTCACAAGTCTTGTTTGAATTTAATAATATTGTTTCATCTATACATGCTTTTCATTTTGTCACTGGAAAATTATGCATTGTATTTCTGCCCTAGAGCTTTGTCATACTTGACACCACACTAATTACCCAGAGGCTGTTCTGTAACCCAGTTACTGCTGAGTTACAGAAGAATATTTGATTATATTTTATATTGAGCTTCTGCAAACTACAGCACTTTATGGAAATATGTTTCATAGCTCATTTTATGTATGTATTCATGGCCTATATAATTTCACATATGTATGATGTTTACTTTGTATTGTTAATAAAACTTGAATGTTCATTATTATTTTTTATATTGATTTTACACACTTGAAGTGTCTTTGTCTTATCTTCTTTCTTAATCTATCCCCTTAAGTCCCCATGAATAAGCTTACTGTATATTCTGTGTGTCGTGTCATTACAAGTCTGTGCAGCACTAGTTTGGACTGATGAATGTCTGGGTTTCAGTGGTACATGGTTCAAATCAACTGCAGCAGATGTTTAAAACAAGCAAGAGGTAATTTTCTGTACTAGCAAAGCACTAAATTGGGGATAAATATCCTGTTTAGCCTTAGAGGACCTGGAGTTTGGACTTTACTAACAGAATTTGACAGCAGCATGAATCTTGCTGTTTAAAAAGTAATATTTGTCTAGCAAATCTAAGATCTGGATCTCCGCCAAAACGTAATCAGCTATTTTTGGGTCCAAGGTCTACTGCTCCACAACATTAACTCTGCATTTCCTCATAATGCTTCATAATAATTTGTTGAAAATGTACAACAGACAACCAGGAAAACAAATCATCGTTCCAGAAAGAAGCGCGCAGGAAGGCTGAATAAATCACTGACTGAGAATGAACTATCCATGAGAAAGGGAACAAAAAATGATATGAAACAAGAGAGAATTTATCTTTCATTTACTCTTCTTCAGACCAACATGTCATAAAGATGTGAGGTTATAGTGAGTGAAGACAGGTGAGAGGGGATAATTTTACAGACACTGATGAGCACATTGTAAAAACAGCTAAGCCAAACACAATTAAGGGGGGATGAGATGTGTGTAAGTATCTCTGTGTGCTCCTGCACTTCTGTCTTTGTGAGGATCAACATCAGTAAGCTCACATTTTAACCATTCCTGTTTTGTAGGCACATAGGGATGAGTGGAAGGACAGGCTGTAAAGGAATCTTCACTATATCCTCTAATCTGCTGCTTCCACATCCGTTATATGGCTTTTTTTTTTTTCTTTTGTGTTGGAGAGATAAATGCTGTAATCTTCCACACATACAACATACTGTTCATACTGAAAATTAACAAAAAAGGAAATTAAAATGGAAGTGGATAGGCAAGTAAAATCATAATGAACACGTTCCTCTGGCTTTCTTGCAAAGAGTTAGATGAGAAAATTGATACCACTCTCATTTGTGTTCCTTCATATTGAAGTTAGAGCCAGGAGATGGCTAGCTTAGTATAAACACTGGAATGAGGGAGAAACAGCAAGATTGGCTCCATTTAAAGGTAACAAAATCTATCTCACACCTCCAAAAGTCACTGATTTAAATCTGTAAGTTTGTTGGTAGACTAGAAAGTGAGTAAGTATTTTTTCACAAAATGTCAAATTATTCCTTTAGGGTGCATGTGGTAAAATTCAATTTACTGCGTCATGGTGTGCATATAAATTTAAGATTTGTTAACTTGTCAAAAAGAGACTAGGTTTTCAATCTGGCACACCACAGTCACCTTAATTTCTATCCACAAATAGTGCAGCATGGAATACAGCAACATAATAAGCCAGCAGCCTTATAATAAATAGATGTCCTACTTGCATACAAACGCGGTTTAACTCCTGTGGCAATTTATTATAGCATTAAACTGTGGGAGCAGCCAACACCATGAATTTCCTTTCAGACTCAATCTGTCAATTCCCCTCATTATTCAAATTCATGTCATCAAGTAACAAATCTGGATTAACACACTGCAAATTTGTCTACAGCTCACATCAATAAACAATGTGACAATCAAGCTGGCATTCGCTTGAGCAGCCTGAAGGCAAGCTGGGTCCCGATGAAAAATGAGACTTTTCACCCTTTTGCACAAACCTGTGCAGTTTCACATGTGTGAGAGGTAAACGGAGATTGAGTGATGCTGGCGGAGGGTGTAAAATGGAAGTGGCGGGAGATGGCAGTAGTATGTGGGGTAGAAGAGCGGTATGACTGTTGTATTTATTGCTACAGGCAAGGAAGGCCACTAGAGTTCTTCAGATACTTCAGATGGAGTAAAAGGAGGAAGTGAGAGCAATCCTGTGAAAATACACAATGCTGCTGCTAACTGGAGGCAGGAGCAGCCACAAAAGAGCTGAAACACTTTATTTAAAGATCCATGACACATAACATGCATGTGTAATATAAATACACTGTGTTCCAAATTATTACGCATATGCTGTTTTTATTCGTTTTTCCTAAATAGTCAATACAAATGACAGTCGGTACGAATTTTTAATACCTCAACAATTAGATTATAATCAGGATTTTATTAAACAAAACTTCAGATGATGACAACTGTATTTTCTTTTAAATAACTCAAAATACAGTGTTCCAAATTATTATGCACAACAGAGTTTCAAAGCATTCAATAGGTTATAAAGAATTGAAAATGGAAATCTGTTGTATTTTCTATTTTCATGCCAGAATTGCCTCCCAGAGCTGCTGTTTTGAGGGATACTGCCGCCCACCCTCATAGATCTTCCTTTTAAGGGTGCTCCACAGGTTCTCAATAGGGTTGAGGTCAGGGGATGATGGTGGCCACACCATGATTTTCTCTCCCTTTATGCCCATAGCAGCCAAGGACTCAGTGGTATTTTTTGCAGCATGGGATGGTGCATTGTCTTGCATGAAAATGACTTTACTCCAGAAGGCACAGTTCTTCTTTTTATGCCATGGCAGGAAATGATCCGTTAAGAACTCCACATATTTTGCAGAGGTCATTTTGACACCTTCGGGCACCCTGAAGGGGCCTACCAGCTCACTCCCCATTATTCCAGCCCAAAACATCACTCCACCACCTCCTTGCTGACCAACCACCAGCCACCATGTCCCAACAGCCTTGTTGGGACATGGTGGCCATCCACCAGCCACCCAGAACTCCATCCATCTGGACCATCCAGTGTAGCACGGCATTCATCAGTGAATAAAACTGTTTGAAAATTGGTCTTCATGTATTTCCGAGCCCATTGCAAACGTTTCTCCTTACGATGTATTTGCTTGACAGAAATCTTCCTCAATACACCTTTATCTGAACGAACCCGTCTGCGCTGAGTCACACACATATCTTCTCACAGTACGATGATCTTTCTTAAGTTTTCGTGAAATTTCCAGTGTTTTCATACCTTTTGCAAGGCATTGCAATATTTCACTCTTTTCATCTGCAGAAAGATCTTTCTTTCTCCCCATATTGCATAAAACCTGTGACTTGCGTAATAATGTGGAACAACCTCCTTAAGTAGTTTCCCTTTAATTAGGCTCACCTGCCAAATAAATTATCAAGCCTGTCTGAAATTGATGTCAGTGAATTAAACAGACAGGAGAAACAACACAAGCAAAATGTTTCATTGAAAAACAAAAAAACTAAAGTTTATTTAACTGAAATCCTACTGGCATAATAATTTGGAACACAGTGTATGTTAATGAGATGTCACAGCACAGAACGTAATGGAATAGAGAAAGAAAAATCTAGTTTTCACTCTTGACAAACTCAAACATGAATGTATTCTGTTATCTGTTATCTATTATCAACATGATTTTATGAAGCTTTCATTCATTACATTTTCAAACAGTAAACACAGAAGACTACAGAAATCTAAATATTGCCTTCATACCTCACAAATAACAAAACTGACTGTTATTCAGTAAAAGGTATTTTTTGTGGAGTAACAACATCAAAGAAAATAAATGCGTGACACCCTTTGCAGTTACCGGATTAAATGCCTTCATTCCTTTGGTTTGTTCAAAGTAAAAGTTATGATCCACCACGTTTATGTTCTTGGTTTGATCACTGAGCACAAAGCCTCAAATAACCCAATAGTAGAAAAGTGCATTTTCTGAATGAATCACAAGAATAGAAATGTTAATCTTTTCCTAACAGGAGCGCTTTGCATTTTCCTGTCCTTCTTTAAATGTGAGCTTCAAATGTCTTATCTCTCTTACATTTGAACAGAGGCATTTGAGAGCTTTTGTGTCTGGATTGTTGATAAACTGGACCTTTACCTGGTGGAAAATGAATGTTTTACACTCGACAGTGGAGGTGACTGTGGAGGTGGACGGGTCATCGTGCCACTCTATATCTATCTGAGACTCTCTGCTCTGACAGCGGTCTGTGATACACTTCTGTTTTCATCATCACTGCAGGCCAGCTCAAGGGGGCTGTGAGGATGTGACAAACTGATCGTGAGCGTGTGTTTTAATGAGTGTGTGTGTGTGTGTGTGCAGATGTGTGGGGGCTTTGCCAGGGGCAGCTGTGCGGATGTCAGAGGAGTTGATCAACAGAGATGACAGCGTCAAACCATCCAGCCAACAGCTGTGCTGCCTCCACGCCGTGTCACACACAACAACATCAACTGACAGAGACTAAACCTCAGTCTCAGTTCTCATAAGAAACAACAAACACACGGATGTCGGATTTCATATCTGCTTCCCTGTTTTAGAGTAAGAAAGAGTAAGAATTACATTGTTGATATTTTACATATATATTTTTATATTCATTGATATTCTGTAAATACTTTCTTGTAGTTAGTCTGTAGTTAGCATCAGGTATGGGAACATGGTATTTAATGTTTGCTCAGATTTGTATTCTTTTCCCATGTTCTTTTCTTTATGATGCAAATGAAGTTTATTTGTACAAGAATTGTGAATTACAAATTGGCCTCAAAGGGTTTTACAGCCTGTACAGCATACAGCATCCTCAATTTGGATTAAGGAAGAACTGCCCAAAAAACTTTGACTTTTATTCTTTTTTTGCAGCTTCTTAGTTAAATTTAACATTTGAGAAGTAAATACTTAAAGTCAGGAATGTTATCCCTAATAGTGTTGAAACACTTGAAATTAACTAATTTTATAGCTGGCACAGCTTGATCATCCAGTTTGTAGCTAAACAAAATAACATATTCTTAAATAAAGGTATGGAATCGGATATTTAGTTGCAAATCCTTCACAATCAATGAATTGAAGTCGAAAAGGCTTAACGTCCCTGACCCAAAGACACCAGGAGACACTTGGCATCTTTCATAATAAAGCTCTGTCAGACTTGCATTGCACCCATTTTCACTTCTTGCTTGTTTTAGGTCTTTTTCACTTTAAGACAAATCATAAAGAACTGAAACACACAATCAGTTGGTTTGAGGTCAGATAACTTGGCCAGTCAGGAAATAACATTTCTGTGGCCATAAAAGAACTTCTTGGTGTCTTTAGCTACATGTTTGGGATCATTGTGCAGCTATATTCTCCTACAAATGTGGAACAACATCCAAGTCCTACACTGCACCATTAAGGATGAGAGTGCTCTCTTAAACCATATGGTCATTGTTTTCATTTCAAATCCTATTTCATGGAAACAGGAATAAAAATTTCTGCCTGCACATGTGGATGCATTTTCATCTTGCGAAAACAAAGATTTGGTCTTCAACAGCGAAGCCTTTGATCAGCTTGAAGCAGCTGTACACTGCCTCTGGCCGAGTACATTGAAGCATCTCTAAAAAGTGGCATGAAGAGCATCAGGATATAGCCATTTCTAAACAAATCCCAAATGTATTGTGTGCAGGAGGAGCCCCTTGAGATGCATAATTTCGTTTTCAAGAGGCACCTGACAAGATATTACATTTCACCACATGTTATACAGCACGACACAAACAGTACAAAACACACAGTAAGAATAACAGTCAGGGCTCATCGTTTTAGCATCAAAACCGAGCAAATTCCTGACAGTCTTCATACATTTTCATGGTTTTTCTGGGTCCACTGGGTTACACAGTGTGGATGAAGACATCCATCATAGCTACATTAATAAAACTCCCCCAAGCTTATTGTGATGGTTTGAGTGGTAGGTCTAAAATATGACATATACCCTCTCAATCACTCTTCAATCTTATTCTTTCACTTCTCTGTTTATCCATAAAAAGCTGAAATTGTTTTGGGCTAAAGAAGACATATATCTAGTGGGCCTAATAGAAATACCAGAGACCAGAGAGGTTATATGCAGCTAAGATGGAGAGTCACAGTCTTGCAGGACCATAATTTCAACCACCCGTTTATGACCTTGTTCTTGTTTCCCTTTTAAGGGAGGCATCCTTCATACTGAGCATATGTTTATATTTGGAATAACTTACTCTGTTGCCTTTTCTGAAGGACTGAGCTCCACTTTCCCCTTGAGCTCAGACAGTAGAGTCTTATAGCAACTGCAAGGAAAAACACCTTTCAAGGACCTCCTCCTCACTTTTATTGGTTTATCTTTTTACGAAATTAAACTAGCGTTGCTGTATTTCATCCCTCGCTGTCAGCCCTTCTGTAATGATGCCTCTTTGTTGATTGGCCCAGCCATGCTTTCATGCTACTTGAAAGGATGATACAAGATTCTTCACAAGTGAGGACCTCAAAAAGTTTGGCCTGCCAGAAAGCACTTCAAATATTGTGCATCAATGAGATGTGCTTGGTCTCCCATAGAACAAGCCAGCAAATAATAATTAATTAGAGATGGGTAAAAACATGTCTGAAATGACAGATGAGAACAAAAACTGAGTGGTATCTTCACCTCGAGTCCAGATGCTCGAGGTGAAGATACCACTCAGTTTTTGTTCTCAGGTCCCCTGCTGTGTATAAGGGTGGCATAATTTGCATCTCATGACAGATGGATGTGGAAGCTGCCAAATTCATAACTGAAATATAATAACATCACATTGATTGTGGCTGCAGCAAACCAAGTGCAGTGCAGTACACTTTTGATTAGTTCATTCAAACTTCATAGTTCTCAGTTCACGATAAAACCCCCCTCAAAAACGAGACAGGAGCAAACAGCTAGCCTGACCATGTCCGAAGGTACAAAGAAATAAACTTACCAACACAACATCGAATGAAAAATGTTATTATCGAAGGTTATAAGGGTAAAACTAAGTGGTACAGTTACACCATTACATAGTGAATCAAATGTTACTGCACCTGACTTGACTGAGATGTTTCAATGTGAACATCGTCAAATGTCAATTCAGCAGACATCACTCAATGACAATGGCTGCGCCCCTTATAGGGGGATAGAAATCCTCAGGTTCTGTACATGTCAGTGTAGTCTGACAGGTAACCAAAGCATTGTTTTACAGGCATGTCTGATAATTAGTTTGGGTCTTCAGCCTTCAGCCTGCCCCATCCAAATGGATCAATGACCCAACACAGCGACCAGATTGCTGATCCGGACATTTATACATATTTGATTGAATCATCAGGTTCACCAAGTGTTTTCTATAAATAACCAACCAACAATGTCAATAGCCAGCTGTGTGAGCTAGGCCAGGCTGAGACTTAATTGGGGACAACAGGCTCATGCTACTAAACTGCATGACAATACTCCAGCAACCTTCCTGTCCAACTAGCAATCTATAAATAGTAACTGCCACCAGCATTGTTTAGCTATTTACCATAACTGTGAATATTCATGTATATTATGTGCTTGATGCACACAATATCACAGTGTGAAAGACTTTAATCACAAACAACTCTCAGTGGTTTCTCCCATTCTGTTACTCTTTTCCTCCAAAGGGGGGCGCAGCCTTGGAGATTCATGACACATTCCCAGTCTGGTCTATTAATACCACTCTCATGACTATCCATTAACTTTAGCCAGCAGCCTTTTAGCTTTGCTTAGCAAAAGACAGGAAACAGTGGAAAACAGCCAGCCCGCCTCTGTGTGAAGGTAACAAAATCCACCTACCAGCATCTCTAAAGCTCACAAGTAACACGTCAGACATAAACCACAGTGGTGTACACTATTTGTGGTTTTATGTGGCTTATGTTCGGACTATTTTGTGTCTATTAGTGACTTCCAGGAGTCAACAGGCACAATGTGACTTTTGTAAAACCACAACACAAGTTAGTTGTGAGCGGATTAAACAAATTAAATATAAAATGTGAATTCGCTTTTTTTACCTTTACTTGGGCTATTCCCTCTCTCCAGTCTTTGTGCTAAGCTAAACTAAGCTAAGCCAGCCAGCTGCTTGCTGTGGCTTCATATTTGTACAACATCCATACAAACATCAGTTGTTTCAACTGTCTCGTCTAACTCTCAGCTCGAGAGTGAAGAAGCATATTTCCAAATTGTCAAACTAGTATTTTAATTTTTGAACCAAATAACATAAAAATACAATCACACATACAAGTAACATCTGATCATTTCTGTGCTTTTGTTTGCTTTTGCAGTCTCTCACCACACTGCAGAATTTAATTAAGAGAGCTAAGGGACATCTCTCTTCCTCTGCCCACTGACACTCGGTTAAGATATTTCATAGCTGAATGTGGAATCCCGTTCTGAAGATAGTGTGAGGAGTGCATCTGCTCACGTACTACACATGCACATGATATCTTATCCCCTGGTGATTCCTCAGCGTTGGCACTGTTCCACAGCCACGCAAAATGCATTTGAGGGAATGAACAGCTCCGCTTTGTGACAGCTGTGATAAGAGTAAATATTTCATGCTTTGAGTGTGTGGCGTGAACATGCTTTTTTTGGCAAACAGAATATGCAAGAGAAAGAGAATTAAGGGAAATCAAAATTTAGGGAGGGAGGGATGCGGATGATAGATTGAAGTAGGAGGAGTGAGGGGAAAATAAGAGTGAAACAAAAGTGAGACTGAGTCACTGAGGAAAATGAAGAACATTTATCATATTTCCATAAACAAAGCATGTGACTTCATGCCACGGCACAAAATTCCCTCCATGCAAAAGCCAGTTCCAGATAGCATCTAATCTGGTACCCACCAAGCCTCATTTTCAGCATGTTTGTACGTGCTATAAAGGACTGTTGGACACCAGAAACTCTCAACACACCCCTAGCTATTGAATGAGTGTAAAATAAGAACATGTTATAATAACACCACATAATTGATTACAGTCTCTACCATCAGTCTCTTAGGGGATAAGTACTTGGAGTGGATAATTGGTGAGATAAGTATTCTTCTTACATTTGCTGATGGACTCCCTCTGGGACTGTGAAAAGCCCAGCAGTGAAACATGTTCTCAAATGTATATTTCTGGTCATCTTGAATACATTTACAAGAGTAAAATGGACAGTGAAATCAGTTTAAAACAACTGAGAACTAGAAAAAATGGATGTATGATCCATTAGTTCATACAGTACATCCTTTCTCCCAGGTTTGTTCTGCAATCGGACTCTATGCTAAAGTTCGATGTCACACAATTCAGTCACAGATACGGATGGACATTAACTTATACACCAGAACAGTACAGGCCAGGCCAGAAAAACCCTCTGGATCTTGTGATTCATTCATAATGATCCTATATTTGCCCAGACTAGCAGCCCTCCACTGCAGGAACTTAACAACCCGTAACCTGAACATTTAAGAGCTGTATGAAGCTTTTGTACGAGTTTTTTTTCTCTCACTTTTATCAGAGCTGAAACATTTGCATTTCTTGCATTTCTTGCAAAATATGCCCCAGTTTCAGGTTCTCAATTGCAGAAATTCACTGCTTTACTTTGCTTTAGACTAGAGTTAACTGAATAAGATGCTTTAGGAAACTGTAATGGGGATTTATTACTGTTTTCTGACATTTTATAGACCAAATGATTGATCTAGATAAACAGCTGATGAACCAATAACATTGTAATTGTTAGTTGCAGCGTTACATTTTAAAATGTGAGGTATGCAGTACCAGTCAAAAGTTTGGACACACTTTGTCATTCACATGAATGAGAAAGACAACAAAAGCTAGTTAGTCAAAGCGCATCAAACCTCTAGAATTTTTTTTGCTCAGCAGCTCATACTGTGATCCTTTGTTTTGTTTAATTTTTCAAATGTGGTCCTACTGTTGTGGTTGTGTGTAGCACCTATATTTCTGCACAATATCTTTATTTTTTAGTCAGATCTTTCTGGCCTCCTCTCCCCAAATACCATTGAGAACCTGGACATGTCGGTTTGTCCAACAACTGTTCTTTTTCATGTTTTTCTAATGGTTGTCCTGGTCGATACAGATGCAGTAGTAAAACAGCAATTACTGGTGTGTTTGTTGTAGTCTGTGTGACCAATCACAATCTGTGGCAGTGCTGGCGGCCTCTGAAAGCATCTGGAACTTGTATTTAGTAACACCTCCTGAGCAGTGTTGAAATTTAAGTTTGAAGCAAAACCAGAACCCACGACTACATGTTCCATTTCATCATGTTCCTGTCGTTGAAAAGGCCTTTCGGAGTCACAAGCATGCACACTTCATAAAAAATCTCTGTTTAAAATGTTGTACAGAAGGTGAGAACCGTTTTGAGACTATTACCGCTGGAGTGGCAGAATAATTACATGGTGAAAACAGGATAAAATGGAGAAATAAAATGTAACACTAACCTCTGGCATCAAAGAACTCCTCATCAGAGCTGTCAACCGATTCTTGTGCGATATTCTGCAGACACCAATGAGTGGCGCTGTGCTTTCGTGATGATCCTGTGGGTCAGGAAGAGAAGATAAGTCAGAAAATCTACTTTTAGACGGGAGGAATGACATGCAGGATTGTGCCATTAATCACAGAACTCAAGTGTAAATGTATTTTTTTCTTTTTCCCTTTTCAGTTGGCAGCCAAAATCAGAGTGAAAAGCAGAGGGTGAATGCCCCAGGTGGTGATAGATGGCCTTTCGAGTATCACAGCAGGTGAAAAGACCCAAATGGACTTTCCTTTGAGCGGTGTCATTGCACACAAGTGTCTCAGCAAGGAAGCCAAGCAGTGTTTTTTATGACCTTATGATACAACAGCAGGGATGAAAAGGGATTTAGAGCACTTTCCATTTGTTGACAATGTTCACTCTCAAGTACCCACATATAAAACCATTGCAAACTACACAGCAAACGATTTCTTGACAATCAATGAAACAGAAAGTGGCTGTAACACAGTCGGGTAAAACTGTCAAAACACAAAACCTACTCTGCTAAAGTTGGTATTATTAACCTCAATGAAATAATGAGACTGTAATTAAAAAAATAAATAAATCGGGGGTTTTTTTCAAGCGCAGTTCTGCTGAGCGATGTCAAGGTTATGATTCATACATTATGCCGCCAACTCCAGATCAGTCCTTAAGTTTCAGTCCTGAACTCGTCTACGTATCACAATGGTGTCGCTAAGAAACACGTCCCAAGAGGTTTTTCTTGAAATGTTTTGATGTTTCTCCCCAACAATGTTGCAATTAAGAATAAGAGAAAATGTCCATTTTCTGTGTGAAGGTAAAGTACAGAACAGTAGTGAAAATGCTTTCCACTGCAGCTGGTTATGCAGCATTTTGCAGCATTTTTCCGTACATACCAACCATGTTATCATTTTAGTCTCTTCCAGGATGGAGAATAGGCATGTAAAACTTGGCTATGGGATCACACCAAGCACCAAATGGCAAATTGTGTGCCAAAACGTTTATGATGCAATGAAACACATGACGTGTCCTCGCTTGGTCAACTTGTAGCCTGTTAGTATTGATATAAATGTGTGTTTTGCTGAAATATTTCTTCATTTGATAGAACCCTCCCTCCTCCATGCATTCTGTGTATGTCTGCCCCAGGGGCGTTTATAGGATTTGAGGTTTTAGCCCGACTGAATGCTGGAAATGTCTTTTGCTCTGTGGTCTGAAATTGAAGTAGTTCTTGAGGACTTGTGCCCCCTACCATCTGGTTAGGACGAAAGAGGAGTCAGCGGTCAGTGGCAGTACAAAAAAGTCAATAATATAGTTTAATCAAGAATTCTGAAGGAGAGGTTGTTCAGCATACAGGCATAAACATGCACAAACAATACTAGGCTGATCAGTCCAGTAGAGTGTAGAGAGATTAGCTGTGGACAGACTGATACATGCACACATGACCAAACACATGAGCTCCTCCAGGCTTACACCTGACAGAGATAATTAATTATTATTATTATTAATTATTCAGTAAAAAGCCTCTTGCAATGAAGTACATTTACTGAAGCACTGTCCTTGAAGTTCCTTGAATCCTTATACAATTTCACACTACTTTATTTGATTATTTACATTTATTGTTACGTTGCTCTTCTACTCCACTACACTTTGGAGGCAAATACTGTGCTTTTCACTCTCCTGCATTTATTTTGACAAATTGGTTATTAGTTACTTTGCAGATTCAGTTTATAAAAACAAAATATTACACAGTAATGCATAATAACATAATGACAATGAATAATAAATGCAGAATTCAATAATGTAATATTCTGAAATAGCCTATTCTGTATAATATACCTTTACTTTTGATACTTTAAGTATATTGTTATATACAATATGGTCCGATCCAATGTGGTTCAACTTTTACTTCCTGGACATAAATAGTCAACATTCCTACCAAGTTAGGGATAAGCTTAAGCTCTCTCTTCAACCTTTGGCTTAACGGCAACATTGGCCATCAGCAAAGCTACAGAGTCTTTAACCCTGTCATCTTGGCCTGCACTGGAAGATGAGTGAGGCGGCTCAGGCGAGGATTTGTTAAGTCCTTGAGTGAGCAATGATTATGCATCAACATACAGACCAGCAGCAGCACTGCTGCATCTCTCCTGCAACATACACAGCCATCACTTCTATACCATCCCTGAGAACTAATTTGTGTCTACTAAACTGCCAGCGGGGAAGCTTAACACATACACACAGTTATTTAAGTCTCTGTTCACACAGAAATATGCAATTACTGCACAAAACGTCAGGATAATTACTATTTTCAGGGAAACACTCCCCACTCTCCCCACTTTAAGAAAATAGAAAAAACAAAAAAACAAATGTGAAATCCTTAAACTTAACCAGGATGCATATACCCACACAGTAATTCATTTATTGCAAACCACTTTTCAAAAGATTGGTCCCTAGATTTCAGACAGTGGTAAACAAAAACAGGCTTTTCATTTGTAACCTTATCTAGAACTACAAGGAAAAATGTAAAACAGTTATTTCCTTCTAATCCTGTTTGGCTGCGGATACACATTACACCACACTACACGTGAGACAGAGGCTCCATTTATGCTTTGTTGTTTGTACATCTAATATCTAGAGTGGTTCACTCTGAATTTTGCACTCAGATAACAAGTTGACTGTAGTGCTGACCTCTCCAAATCCAAACAATCAGGACAGAGGTGCTAACTAACCTACACATTCACTGTAAATGTTAATAAGTTGACTTTAAAAAAAAGTCAGGAAAACGATTGCGTTTAAAATTTCCAAGTAGGTCATAAATGTTGCGTCATGGCAGTTAACTTGACTACTCTTAACTCAAAATCATTAATTGGGTTACCTACAATTTCTGAATTATGTTAACAGTACTAAAATTATCCTTATTAAGTATTACACATAAAATCAAGCTTAGGAAGGAATAACTCTCGAGGCCCCCTGGACTTCATTCAGACTCACTGGACCAACACTTTTGAAGCTCCAGTCTCATGACTGGGGAATTGTAGCAACAAGTTATCAAAGCAGAGAGATGATTTCACAAGAAAGTGTTTGAACAGCCAACAACATGTGAAATGGCCCCTTTTTAAATACTAACTGTGCGCATTTTTTTTCAGTCATCGTACAAAATGCATTTCATTACAACTTACATCTATGATGATTTACAGTCTGCCTCAGAGCATGCTGGGAAGGTCCGCTGGGTTTTGCAGATGGTTCCTCCTCGCTCATATTTATTAGTAATGGCTACTTAAACTGGTGAGTTTAATCTTTTTCCTCACCAGAAAGTTGACTTAACTTTAATTTAGTAGTACATAGTAATTAGTTCAGTTCACTAGTTTAATTTGACTAAGGTGATAAATGACATTTTACAGTTACTGGCTGTCAAACATCCACAATACACTATATGGTGGATGTGCTGTAGTCTAAAATAACTATCACCATACAAGTAATGCTGGGTAATGCCTGGTGTTCAGCATCTAATATTTGATGTGTTACTCTCCTTTGTACTTTCTATTTGACCATCTGAGGATTTTAGAGAGCCATACTGAGTAGACATATGGACGAACAGAGACGTACCTGTTTACCACAGTGCTCAGAGCTCCTGTAGGCACAGAAAGCACAGGCCGAGAGGAAACAGCATGAGCGAAGCAAAGGATGTACTTTGAAAAATAACAACATTCCTGATTCAGCCATCCCAAGCCAGCTGCTGCCCTAAACAACTGCCAAACAGCTCCTCTCTGCATCAGGGGATTTGATTTGTTGAGTGCAGCTGATACACTGTCAAACACCTCATGAGGCCTTCCAAGTGATCTTAAAATACTGCTTTTATCTAATGTATCCCCTGCTGACACAGATACCCGTGTATATTCTGTAGATGCCAGTCCACTCAGTTTACTTCTGGAGCTGCACGTGCACTTTGAATGTCTTATAAGATTTAAGCTTGTGTGGCTGAAGCCTCACACAGGAGTGACTATCGAAGCAATGCCTTCCTCACAAGGTAATGAATGCTGTATCTCCCTGCAGGGCATTGCAGTACACTATATCGCCACAGATAGTGACTGAATGCTTGAACAATCCACAGATGATGATCACACAACCAGCAGTGGTGAAAAGCTAAGCCAACCATCCTGTTGGTACCTGGAAGCCAGGAACAATTCACATTTTGGCAACAGTGAGAGGACGGTGCCTCTTTTTCACATCTACTAGCCAATCACTGCAACTGCAATGCAGTCACTCTTCATGAGAACAAGGCTTATGGTTGTTTCACTAAACAGTGTATGGGAAATCAGTATTAGTGTAATTGGATTGTAGTCTCAAGCATATTAGATGTGATTGGTTCAGCAATGTACATGGTGTTTAATAATTAAAAGCATTGCTTACAAAGTGAAATCTGTGTTTAATTGGCCGAACCAGAGAACCAGAGATAGTTTCAAAACTAACTGAAAGAAATAACACTGTGTCAATAAGTATTTCAAACACATGCAGTCATGCTTACAATACTGTCATCTCAAACTATGTGTATGTTAATGTAGGATGTGTACAATTATATCACATGTCAGTGCATAACAGTCTACAGCCAAGGGGGCTTTGTGAGATTTTACTTGGGAACAGCAGCTTCGAGCTCAGTGCAGACACCAGCCTTGCAATGCTAACATGCTGATGTTTAGCAGGTTTACCATGTTCACGATCTTGGTTTAGTATGTTAGCACACTGAGCAATGCTGAGTAAAGCTGAGGCTGGCAGGAGTGTTTCAGGTATTTAGTCATAAACCAAACTGCTGGACAAATTAAAACGTTGATCTGGTGATGACGCTGCTGGGAAAGGCAGTAGGATCCTCTAGGGACTACGCTACGGGCTATGCTGCGTTCACATCCCACAGTATGTGACAGGTGGTAGATGATAGATGGTAGAAATGGGAAGTCGTGAAATTGAAAAACAAGTTTTTTGTGGTTGTTTTTTTTCCTCACACTTTGTATTTCTAAGCATTAAACATTAGACAAAGGCCCCATTAGTCTTGTTTTAGTCATTAGTTTGACTGATTTTAATCTAAGAGATGGAACTGAAAAATGGCTCAAACTGAGAGCTTGTAATTGATGTTATGTTAAAAATGCAAAGAGGACATCTGGTCTGATAAAAGAAGATTCAGTAGAAGATCAAGACATGATCATGTAACACTCTATTCTTTAAATTTGGTTTTTATTACCTTGAACAATGGACTGACATGATGCATTTATTTGTTTGTCTTTTCATGCACTTTGGAGAAGTATAACAGAGCTTTCCCAGTCATTACAAGTATCAGTGTGCTCGTAAATCCTGCTTCATGACTTTACAGCACTAATTGAGTTACATTTTCTTTTAATTACTCAATTTCCACTTAGGATGATGCATCATGGGATTTTTTTGGGCTGTAAAAAGAATTAGCAAAGTATTGTCAATGAGAATACCAATCAGCAATTTATGAATTAGACGCTAGGATGTTCCTTAGGCTTAGATTCTGTTTCACAGTATCCAAACAAAATTACCCACCAAAAACAGCAATTGGCGACCCATCAGTTATTCTGATCAAATTACTTTTGTCTGCAAAATTAAAGCATGCAAAACCAAAACAGCTTGTCTTTAGAAACTGAATGTGCAACTTATGCAAACTGACATCGAGAGAGGGAGAGATGAGGCGAGGTGAGGCACTTCACTGGGCCCTGTTCAAAGACAATCTGTGTGAGACTCTAAAAAGTTTTACCTCAGAGCAAGACGACTTGTGATTCACCACATCGTTCGTTCATCTTTCTCTTCCCATTATCCACTTCCAGCTGGGCTTACACACAATCCTGCAGCTGGCTGAAACGGTGAGCTAACAGCATTTATTACTGGAGCAGCTCCATTGCAAACAGAGGTTATACATCCTCTATTTGTCGCATGCACACAGGTAGGATTCTCTAGCTTTACACGTGGCTACAGGGCCACACATATGAGGAGATTTCAGATTTCACATAACACTGCTGCGTCAAATGTTTGACTTTTAATGTAACGGTAGGAGAGATGGCTTAGTCTCATGGATTTTCTGGATCTTATGCAGTACACACTGAGCAGTCCCTGAAAATGCTAAAAAGTATATTTGAGGCAAAGACCTTTTTTGCTATGTCATGAAAGTCTCTTATTACTTTAAAGCTGCTCCAATCAATCATTTCCAGCTGCAGAGGGCAGCTGTTTCTGAGCTGATAAACCAACTACCCAGTACCAAACAGCAGACAGAAACAGTTAACGACTAGCTGGTGTGATTTTTCACACATGACGGGTGAATTACAGAGCAGATATGTGCGCTATATTTGACCAAAAAATGTAGTTGGACTTCATATATATGACAAGGCAGGGACACTTTTCAGTGAAAGACACTGAAATTAAGACTGATGACTTAAAACATTCTTTTCCAAACAATACAGAAACATGCTTGGTAGATTTAAATGCCCCACAAACAAAAAATCTAATATAAAATCTTAACATGCCGAGAGAAGAGAATCTATGGTCATTTTAGCTACTGAGCCACAGAAACAGCAAAAAGAAACTTCCCCGGTCGAGTATCGTTTAAGCAGCTTACTTCCTTGTTGCAAAAGGTAACCTATCGAGCTCCATCTTTCACCGCCCAATTGGCTCTCAGACAACAGTGGCCACCTGGTTTTGCTTTAAGGGCATTTGTCTGGTGTGAATGAGCTAAAGAATGGAGGGAGGGAAGCAGATGCTGCTCTGCTGCAGTTAAACCACTACAATATTTGCTTCAAACAGAATCCGGACATAGTAAACTCACCATTACATTTGAGTTATCAGATAAAAATCTGTAGTTCTACCGTATATTTGATGTTCTTGGGTGAAGGTGATAAAAGTAAAATGGGTTTCTAGCGCAGGACATTTTCCCAGGAAAAAAAAAAAGATGAATATGGAGAAGGAATCAAATCAATACCCAGCTGTACCTGTGGTGATGAGTTGCTGCAGATGTGCCCAGTGTGTAATAAGGGACCAAAAAGGAAAATTAAGTTATCTTTTATTCTAAGTGAATGTTAACAACATTTAATGTGGGCAAAGAACATTTTTCATTGAGCATGACTCATATGTTATGATATACTCACAATGGGAGATAATCTCTCTCACTCAGGTTATTCTACTGAAGCAAACCCTATAATTTGTTAATTTATGTGGTATTTTCCATTGATTCTCTTGTAAATGCACACTGCAAACTTATGACTTAAGGAAAATTAAACACAGACATGTAATCCTGCAGGGCTGTGACACAGAGAATTTTCCATTGAAAGGCAACTGCTGAAGATGCTGTGAAGTTATGAATTCAGCATGGCAACTCGTGGAGAGGAGAAAGAAATAGCTTCAGCACAGCCTCTGAAGGATTCATAATTGAACTCATTCATCTTTCTAACTTCCCTATTACACCTCGACTAATCTGCCAAAGATCATACTAAGAAGATGACGTCTGTCCTGGACTGCACGACTGCCTCCAGCTATTTAGAGAGTATTGTTGAAAACTGTTCAATGTTGTGAAATATTAAATGTAAGAAGCAATGATAAAAGAGTGAGTAAAGAAATAATACAGGTAAAAAAAAAAAAGATTAGGGTATAAAAGCCTATTCAGTGTATATTCTACAGTAAGAGAATATATAAAGAGGAGCAATTTTTCAAGACAGATCAGAAATTAAGCTCTGACACCTCATGCACCAGTGGGCTCAGAGTAGATATTATATGTAACAATCACACAGTTCAAAGGTTTAAAAGTATTTAATCTGGTTCTGGGGCTGCTGCTCTCTTTAACGGGGATTGATCTTCAGGGAGTTCATCATGCAGCCGACTGTAATTGCAGATGAATTCGTTTTGCAGGTGGCTTTCCATGAAAAGGATAAGCATTTTCTTCAAAATTGTGTTTATATCTTGAAGTGACATAAATGGAGTAATAAGTGTGGTAACTCCTGAAACTAAATGGATTATATATCCTCTGGAGTGGGAATATCAAAGTCAAGCACAACTGCCTAAAATATTTGCTGAAGCACAGGAGTGTTACAAAAAAGGGACTGGTTGGTTTCACCCATAATTCCACAGATCTGATATTTTTGACTGCTGCCATTTATTGTCTGTGCCGCAGGCACTTAAGTCACGTGCTTCATGTACATTGTGATTTATTCGCTGTGTTTTCACTGCCCTCTGTCACATTTTGCTTTTATCGATACACAAGCCTCACTACCTAAGTAAACTCAATATTTGGATTCTTTTTATTTTACAGCATTTCTATTCCAGCTTTTTATGCACAACTTGAAAATGCACATAAAAATGCAACACAACAAATCAGAGAATAATTATTCTAATCATTTTGCGTCGTGTCAATCAAACTCTGTGCTTCCAATTAACGATTAAAAGCAAATTGTAATTAAATCCAACAAAATTAGTCATTGTAGTTTTGTTTTACATGTGTGAAGAAAAGAATCTGATGCAATACACAGCAATGTATTTAGCATACCATGACGCCAAGATCTAAATTCAAAACATGCTATTTAACCTAGTCACATTTTCAGCACTAATTCTTGTGGTTGGTCCAGGTTGTTTTATGAATATCTCATATTTGGTCCACACCAGACTCATTTACAGCATTCTCTCCACCTTAAACAAAACCAGACTAAACAGGCAAAAAGCACCAACATTAAGTGTCTGTGTAAAGACCAATAGATTCATTTCTAGCTAGAGAAACAACTCAGTCCTACCTGCCCCCTTCCCGAAGTAAGCATACATGTAATGTAATACAATTCTAAATGTGAAATTACTTCAATGTGAGCTTGAAGAAGGTATCCATAAAGTGCTCTGACTTTTGAGAATAATGAGCGAGCCCTTAACATGGAGGGCGGCCCCACAGGAGGAATCCCTCCTCATCAGACATCTAATCTGCTTTAGATCAGTAGCTACCATCCTAAAAGAATTTCTACATCCTCCATGCCTTATCTCTCATTGCCCTGACTGCTCTCAAACCCAGATGGTCTGTAAGCTACACGAGTGCCAATCTCCTCATTTTATAATTAGCAGCATTTAATATCCGAGGAACTCTGAGCAGCTCACAACATCCGAAAGAGCTACTGGGTCATATGAGTGGTTTCCATCATGCAGAAAAGAAGGGCAGGAGGGCTCTCTGATGATGCAAACCACCGCAGAGTGGATATTGGACAAGCCACAACACTAGAGTGTGATATCTGCCACGTCAAGAGGAAATCCAATAATGTTTTTTCTCTGTGCATGGAGAAAGGGGAGGAAATGAGAGGTGCCTCTACCCGTCATTCTAACATGCAACATACAAGATATGATACTGTGCAGAAATCCACAAGAGAAAAGGAGAAAAAAAAAGACTTCTTCAGTGTCTGCTGAGTCTGTTTATGCTCTGCCACAGGAAACATCCAATGGCCCACAAAGGTAAACAATAAAGTAGAGTCTGTCAGGTCCTCTGTGTGCTGAAAATAGCTATTAATAGCACTGTCCTCTAATTTAATTAATCCTTATTTCAGCACACAGTTAAAATCAATCTCTGCAGCCAACAAGCAGCATCGACGAGATTGATTTCTCAAAAATGTTGAATCAGTCACAGATTCACCTTCCACACATTATTCTCCTGGATGCTATTTATCTGCACTGCAGCTATGCAGATCAGCACTCGTATTGACTGTTAATGAACTGCTCAGCAATGACCAGGTGATAACGATCACCACTGAACCTGTCCATGCAACAGTGAGCATACTACTGTATGTCCAGCCTGGGGATGGCTGCATATGAAGGGCTTACATTATTGAGTCCATGCCTCTATGATTTTTTATGAGATTTGCAGTGGGCGAGAAGGCAGCCAGGTAACTGCAGCTGCTTGGTGCCTGGTAAATTGTATACAGTGTCTGCGGCTGTGTCTAAAATTGATATTGATTTTGATTATTTGATTCAAGTGTTTGATTGTGATTTTTGGAGGGATAAAGTTGGCTTGGAAGCTAGCATGGATGTTTTTCACCAGTCATTTTCATTTTTCCACAAGCACCTAAAAACAAATCAAGTCCCTGCACTGAACTGCAGTACCAGGCAGCAATAACATAACTGTTCAATAACATGTACTGTTCACTCTGATGGTTTACCCTAAAGTGTGTCAAACAAGTTTCATAGATGATCTATTTAACATATTAAGATGAATAGAAATCAATAGCATAGGTTGTGTTTATACCTGCATTAAGTAACACAGTGCCTACTTATCTACACATCCAAAGACACAGAGCAGCATAGCGTTGTGGAGTCGTGTTTCTGTCCAGCTGGCAAATGTAATATTCCCTCCTCTTTTAGCTCTGTTTTTGGTCTCTACCAACTCCTGAGGGAAATATGTTGCTCTTGAGTTGCTAAATGCTCCACTGTGTTCACCCGCTAGTGGCTAACTTTGTTTATTTACTGAATAAACAGCTGCTTGCTGGGCTGAAAACAACACTATGAGTGTAGGAATCATGTGAGTTTCTTTCTTTCTCTCTCTCTCTCTCTCTCTCTCTCTCTCTCTCTCTCTCTCTCTCTGTATTTTCACCATGCACTATGATAATAATAAGTAGAAATTATTGAATATTATAACCTGTTCACTGGCTTGTTGAGAAGGAGAGGGGTGAGTGAAGAGGATTTATTTTCTATTGACCGCTTTTTGTAAGTGCTCTTCTACTATGACGTCTTTGTAATTTGTGACCTGCTGATGATTTCATCCTCTTGTCAAATAATTATTTGAATGGATTTCTGGACTCAAAGTGGATCATTGTGCGTCAAGCAAGTGTCACACTCCTTCACTTCACCTCTTAGGGATACTTCGGAGAAAAAAGATCATTACGATGAGGCTTAAGAATGAACCAAAACAGCAAAGTGGTGACCATAAAAAAGAAAACGAACCAAACCTTTGTACCTTAAACTAATGTAAGGTTGCCTGTTGAATTAACACTGGTTAACCTGAACGGCATGTTTTCTGCTTACAGTATATCCATCATTGTTCTATGGACTATGCAGCCAATGGCAGTTTTCATTATGGAATAATCAAGTCATTTTGTCAATTAGCCTATAAAATGTTTGGATAATAAAATAGCTTGTCTTGTCTGACAAACCTTAAAGATTTTTGGATTTTTTTTGTCAAGTGAGGCAAAAAAAAGACTTATATTTCTATACTTTTACATCTACATTTATCAACTAATCATTTCAGCTCTGCAATAGACAATTTTAAAAAGCCTGTTGACAATTTGATTTGAGTGGAGGACTGGATGCTATCTTGACAGGTGCTTCCAATCAAATCAGCAATGGAAATTAGCAGAGACCCAAAATGGTGTGAAACTACCTTTACACATTTAGTCTGTACTGGCAGGACGAACTACTAGATTTCAAACTAAATGTGTTTGCTAATAGTGTAGCATTCGAGAGCTGAGTAATTGTGCCTTCAGAAATCCTATTTCAAGGGTCTGAGAGCTCCTTCGTAGCCAGAAATCTGAGGAGAAAGGTGAAAAAAATCTGTTTCAGCCTTCCGCTCTCACCAGAATGACGTCAAGACATTTGGCTGTGATAAACAACAAGTAGACCGGTGCTTGGCTCCAGGTGAGCCTCAAATAGCAGCGGGGAGGCTGCTGTGTGCATTGTGAATAGCTGCACCCTGAAACAGGCCCAGTGTGCTTTCCTATGACAAACAGCTATTAGATTTAAATTAACACTGTTTTGTATGATCAAATAAATAACAGAGGTCATGGACTGAATGCATTAACACACGCCTCTGTAGAATTCAGAGAACATTGTGGTGCTGCTTATTGAGCAGGCTGTCTGGGGACCATTTGCCAGTGCAACGACACTGCACACAGCAAGCTGTTGCTGAATAATACGCTATGTAAAGTATTTATAGTGTCTTAAACTAGGTGATAAGAACTAGGTTTTGGAGAATCACTAACATCACACCAAATCCTAAGACTGAAATCACGGCAAAGTGTTAGTTTGTGTTCACTTTATTCACCTTAACAGAGAGAGAGAGAAGAAAGCAGGGAGCAAGAGACTATTCATCAGCATCCTTCAGCTCTATTTTTAGCTTGACACTGAATCTCAGCAAAACAGCAGGTAGGCTACCCATTTATTTTATTTGGACGGCAAATTGAAAAAAAAAAGATTTCAGACTGATCCAATTTCATCAAATACGAGGAATACAAAGTGCTCAGAGTTGCTATACCTCACACTGAGCTCTGGAATGGTTCATGAAATCATGGGGAGGATGAGCAATAAGGGTCTGTTAGACTCTAGGAGGGGATAACGAAGATTGGCTGAATGTGATTAGAGAGGCAAAAGTTCTTAAAGAGACTTGGCAGGAGAATACCTGCCTGGCTTCAAACCACAACTCATGCAACGGGTGGAAGTAGTCTAGAGACTGCACAAACAGGCATCAAACTTAAGTGTTTGTGCTCACATTCCCAAAGCAGCTAGTTAAATTGTGGATCACATTAAAAGATGTACCCACTATTGTCATGTAGCTTCTCATTAGCCAAGAAAAAGACTGAGATTTTCACAGTGGGACTGAGAATCTGTATTTCCCTAGAAAGTAAAATAAGACAAAAACATTTTGTGAAACGGTTAGTCAATTAAGATTCTACACGTTGTGAGGTTTGCTGATGTTTAGCACGTATAATGTTTACCATGTTCACCATCTCAGCTTAGCGTGTTAGCAATGAGACGATCACATGAATGTGTTCCAAGTTCCATTCAATCCATCCAATATTTTCTCAATACACTTAACTCAAATCACAAATATCAACCTCATGATGGAGCTAGAAGGAAAGTAAAAGGATCACCAAAGTCTTTTATTCCTCTGGGGGCCACGAATGTCTGCACACAATGTTGTACCAATCCATTAAGAAAATATTGAGGTAGATGAAAATTCAGGAAATCAAGAGAGTCAGCATGAATAATAAATTGGGATTCGTCATCTGGAAACAATGACTGTGCAGAATGTCATGGCAACAATCTCAACAATAGTTAAAAGTGGCGGACAAAGTAAACAGCAGATCACAGCCGAGCCACTGACATGGCTTAGAAAATGGCTGGGAGAGACCCATCGGTAAGTTTGAGCCACACCTGCTTTATTTTGAGGACTGAAGATTTACACAGCACTGCCCTCATAATTCCTAGAGCCTTATTACTCTACTCAAATTATCTTTCAATATTTAGATGATTAAAACTGCTGCTCGCTCCTGTTTTAATAGGCAATTGGTGAATCTGGGCACAAGGCCATTTTCTGCAGAAGCTGAAAAAAAGCACTACAAACTAGACTTTACAGCTAAGACAGTCGATGAACGCTGGTTGTTAAACTTTGATCATGAAAAATACAACACACCTATTTTCCATTTCAGTGCCTATCCTAGATAATAATGCAGATTTTTCTCTCAAGTAAGTCAAGAGAAACAATGTAAATTAGAGGAGTGGAATCTCCTAACCCAAAACCCTTCCTAAACTTTAAACTCCCTCACCCTTCATTGAAAATATCATGTCATGAAATTAAAAAGTCTGTTCTAGCTGTATTTGAAGGGGCTTTGAGGAACAATGTTTCTATGACAACTGCTCTGCTTCACAAATTATACTGTGAACTGAGGTCAAGTGATATTTAATAAAAACAGATATACTGCAAGCTTGACATATGTCTGTACTAATAGTAACTCCACACATAATGCATGTTGCCATCAGTCTGCCACCGGCCTGCTGGAGCATCGCAGAGTTAACATGATTTTATAGAGCTCAGCTGAAATAATGTAGGGCTTCACAGTGAAGTTTTCATTAGCGAGCACATTTTACGGTGAGGGTCAATGCAATATAATCATAATTAACCAGAGAAGACATACAGTTGCAGCTGTTAAGATAAAAAAAAAAAAAAAAAGTTTTTCGACGTTCCCAGAGAATCTAATTTGTCTTCTGAGATTGTCTGCTATAAAAAGGACTCCCTGCAACGCTTACAGAAAAACTCTTGGTGACCTCAGAGGCTGCACCTGACAGTTTTATATACAAAGATTTATATTGGTGCACAAATAATGAGCATGGAAACGAACTCTACATAGACTGTGACCCAAATATCTGTGCCTCAGTTATTAACCCTTTTAATGGCCGATGCTGCATATTGAATCTGCTGTGCTGCTACCAGCCTTTGCTCAAATCCTCATAACTGTTTTTCAAATTCTAGTGACATTGTGGATGTTTCTTAAACTACTCCACTTTTCAGCATTACACTATTTCATCGTTGGACTGCTGAATGTAAAAAAAAAAAGAAGATTAAAATCGATGCAGCAGCATCAGAGATATCGCCTTTTTTATTCCATGCATTCAAAACTGGCCTACATTACCCACAATGCAACTAAACCACCAACAGTTTGGTTGGAGATTCAGGTGCATTATCGTGCCATCAGCTAATGTCGCCTCGAGTCTCAAGCCTCAAGCAGAGATAGCAGAAGCAGGCTATGGGTCTGCTGAGCTCACTTCTTTTTAACTCTACTCTTGAAGAATATTCAGTGTGTTTGTAGAACTTTGGAAACATGGAATTTGTCTTTCATTCCTCTGGGGAACATGAATATCTGTACACAATTTAGTACAAATCTATTGAAAAATATTGAGAAATGTCACTGTACAAATTAAACTATTGACCTGGTGGCAGTGCTAAATGAACATCCAGGGGATCAAGACAGTCAGTATGAATATTAAACTGGGATTCATCATCTGGGGACAATGACTGTACAGAATTTCATGGCAATCCATCCATGTAGTAGTTAATGAGATGTACCAAAGTGATGATGCAGAATATTTCCACTTTGTTTTAATGGTGCAGCCATAAAAAAAGAAGGAATATAATAGAATGTCTGGAATATTTTGATCACTGAAAGCAGCATGAATAGCAGTGATGAAGCGAGGAAACTAGCAGACAAAGAAAATGCATTCTTACTAAATCTGAGGAACTCAAGGGAAGATTTAATCCAGACTTTAATGGGTTAATGCAAGTCGACACTCAGCCTGACACTCTGTTTGAATCAGCTTGTTGTCCAGGGGAAAATATTTTATTCATATTCTTTTGCAGACTTTCCACTTTTCCTCCTTGTATCTGGTGAAGATGATACTTTAAATCCAGAGAAGCAATATTTTAAAGCCCAAACCACACTGAACACAATCCCTTCTGTAGTGTGACACTTATTGTCACTACCGAGAATAACAATGATCTGATAATTCATTGATCCCGGCGGGGAAATTCCTCTTCTGCTCTCGCCCCGCGGAAAAGGTCAGAGCACACAGGCCACATACTGAACAGCAAACCCACAGCTGGGAGAGATTCAGTGACTTGCTCGAAGGCTCTCCAGCAGGGCAGATGCTTGATGGCACAAGGAAATAAAGCCAGGACCTCTGGCTGAAGAAAAGTCTCTCTACCAACAACACTTCGGGGCTCTACACCCACTTGATATTCTGTGCCACTTGAACTAAAAATCATGAATAAAATGAAAAAAAACAAACAGAAATCTGGCTGTCAGACATATTTTACAGTGTACAGTAATAAATGATACTGGGGTTATCCCAACAATAAATAAAACACAACTAAAGGAATGCATTCCTTGCCAAATGAGGTTAACCAAGCACTATAAATTAAAGAGGTGGCACATTAACGCAGCTAAAGAATATTTTTTAATGAGAACCAAGAAATCTTTTAGGCAACAGAAATGTCAGGGCTGTGCTGTCAACACTCTCTTAAATAACACATATCCAATTTAGCAATCAAGTGAGCTAACTAACTATTTATTTTCTGATTCTCTGTCTGATGCTAGAAAGAGAGCAGAATCTATTTCTTTTCTTACTATGTGGCCACATAATGATTTTCTTTAAATAGCTCTTTGCCTCTGAATGGTATTTACATGTAGTCACACATGCGGATGCTGACTGATGGTCGTGACAGCAGACAGGTCTGTCAGTGGGTCACCAACAGATCACATGTCAATACATAATTTTTTTTTTTTCTACATTTGTGACCCTGCAGCGTCACAGAATCCGACGGGTCACAGATTTCGCCGTAACACCTGCACGGACACGCAGAGACAGACAGACAGACGGACAGACAGACGGACAGACAGAGACGGCTGTGAGGACAGACAGGTGTGGACGGTGCACCTGACACGCACAGCTCCGTGTTGGCCGTCGCGCATTCCTACAGATTGCCTCCATCCATGCGGCACGCGCGCCAACGTCCAGCAGCGGCACGAGACACAGGTCCCTACCTACCTGTTAGCACGAGACCGAGCCTGTAACGTCACCTTACCTTTTCCTCTCGTCTCCTTTGACATAGTGTCCTCTCCCGTGTGTCCCCTGCGGTCACTCAGTGAAGCCGTCGCGTTGCCCTGCGCAGAAACGTTCAGTCGGACAGTTCAGTGATCGGCGGCTCTTCCTGCTGCTGCTGCTGCTGCTGCTGCTGCTGCTGCTGCACCTTGACGCCTGCCAGACTGAAGCGGCCACGGGGAGCTACGGCCGCCGCGTCGGTCTCCTCTCACCGTGGAGAGGAGGAGAGAATGAAAATCGTGGGAGAGAAAAAAAAAAAAAAAAAACAACCCAGGAGAATCTGCAGCTGTGTTGTCATTCATTCACCTGTGTCAAGTCTCTGAGAACATCGACCCGCCCCTGCCGCAGACATACTTTGGCTGTGTGTTGTATCTGTGCAGACTCTGCTCACATGTCATGCCCACCCAGCTCCCGTCCCCGTCTCCTCTCCGCCGCTAACATCAGCCAGAGTTCCTCCAAACCAGCGCCGGTCTGCAGCTCGACTGCCTCCAGCGGTGCGCGCACGTCCGCGGCTGCTGAAGGGCGTCCGTCCGTCCTGTCTCCTGCCCTGACTTTGCAAAATGTTGGAGAAGAAGTATCCTGAATGTAGAAGGAAAAAAAAAAAAGCTACTCCAGTGACTCCATGCGTCAAAGACACTTAGAAGTCTTTGGCGCACGGCTCGATTAATTTGCCTAAATAGTTGAATCACTTCCATTGGATCCATGGCAGCAGAATCACAAGTGTTCACATCAATATTAGAGATATTAAACAGAATAATACATTTAAAGTAGGTCAAAGTCATGGTGTGGCTGAATATCTGTGGAAAAGAGAAGATGATATGAGATGTGAGGATGAATGGCACTAAATCCTCAGACTGCACAGGAATATTACATGAATTACACAGAATACTACATTTAATGTTGAATTTAAACGCGTTGTAATGTCACACAAGTAGTTTCTTCCCCCATGCTCTGTGTGGTAGTCACATCTCTACAAAAAGAGAATACAGAGACGATGAGCCGTGAAGATAAAGAACAGAAAGACACTAAATCACAGAAACCTTAAGAATAAAGGGGTGAAAGCTGGCACCCTTATCAGACATCCATCACTGGCGCAGCAGGTGTCACCTCAGTCATGTCTGGGCAGCAGAGGAGAAAATCTTTTGAACTTTGACAGGAAATGCCTCAAAATACAACCAACCCCATTAAAATAAACCACTTTGCACAAGCATGAGTGTCAGATTTTTTTTTCCTCTTCTTCTGCTTTCTAGGGATAAAAGAGAAATGAAGCATATGAATCATGTTCCCTCAGCTTTAAATCTGTCAAATCCTGTTGTGAGATCTGTTCTAATCTGACAGACGCTTTACCGAAATGGATGCTTGTAATTTATTTTTAATCTCATCTTGACCTGAAGTGTTGCAAAATAGGTTTTCTCACGCACACACATTACACCTTTCAGTGCATGAAGTGGTCACGGTGCAGCAACCTGCTGTGTTTAGCCCTCCTCCCCTCATACGTGACCACACATGAGGTCACACACTCCCAGAAGGATGGTCTGTTCGCAGCTCCATTTGGCAGTCACGTCCACACAAATGAATATTGATAGAGGAAAATGCCTGTGGCCGAACCATCAGGCCTGGAATCTGAGAGCCGGACACACTACATTACCAAACTCTACCAGGAATACATGGAGCCAATTTGTATTTATCATGAAAGCCAATGACAATTCACTTCTGGCCCAGAACACTCCGCCGAGATCCCGCTAAGAAAAACTAATAGGAAAAAGGCTTAAGGCCAGGAAGCCAGCAAGACAGATAGCACTGATTACACCAAATGGCTGCACTGGCTGGATCCAAGTGAAAAAAAAAGCTAATTGAATTAAGTGAATTTCTCTCGTAAGAAGAATTCTCTCTGTGCTATTGTGGACTCTAATTTTACAACACTTCCACAACAGAAGAGAACAAAAAAATAAAAGAAGGAAAAACATTGTAAAATAAATCAGAATTATTGTGTCGATTTAGAGCGCAAAAATCCAGGCAGCTCAAATTCATGTCATCCTTGGACTGTGGCAAAACAAAGTATGGGCTCACAGAAACCCAGTCTTGTAGAAAGATGGTTATGGTGGTAGATTACCGCTGTGAGACTTCTGGAAAATGAAGGCAGGACCTGCCTCAGCAACATTTAAGATTTCTAGGAGCCATTGAGGAGTTGCAAAACACAGCAACAGGCAGTCAGAAAACCTGGATTTAGCTCTTAAGGTGCAGATTTGTTGTTGTTTCCCCATCTGAGAAAACGATTCAGCGACCTTGCGGGTAGAAAAGCACAAAAACTTAGCTGAGCCGATGGTTGCAAACAAAAAGCTCTATGATTTCTGCACTTAAAAAATGTGATGATTTATACATGATTTATATTCCTCAGCCTGTATGTCACAGTGACTCTCAAACAGCGAGAGATTGTTAGACTGGCACTTCTTCACATTCAGGGAGAGCGGAGTGAAAACGGCTCAGCTGTGTCACACAGACGCATCACATTTTCTTACTTCTACTGTTTAAAAACACATTTATTTTAGTTGCTGTGACCCTTTTGTCCTTGCTATCAGATTGTGAGCTGTTATGTAGATAATGAGAAGTGCTGTTGGTCTCCTGGCATGAATTACAGTACGAGGAAATGCACAATGGATGCAGTGAAGCGTCTTTCCTCGGGTCATCAGGGTGCTGAGCCCTGAGCCCTGACCTCTGACCCCGGTGAGTCCTTGGCCTTGTGTAGTACATTTTTTTCAGGGAGTCCTTCGCACCGTCCCTAACCTTGCATATTTGCACTGACTTTACACTTCATTTCCATATATTTCATCTTGAATCTTTATCCATTGTATTTCTTTTTCCTCACCCCTCTTGTCTTTCAGCAACCATGTTGAATTTCACGACACAGATTACTTGTTTTACGAATAATCCTAAAAAATTTTGAACATGATGCCAAATAATTGAATTTTAAATATATTAAAATCAAAATATAATATTTTAGATATTTGTGGATAACATAAAATACTGTAGTGGAAAGTCATTACTAAGTAGATTTACTCAACTACAACTCTGAGATAGTTGCCCTTCAGTTACATAACTGTATTTTATGCTATTTGATACTAGATTTACAGTTAAATATTGTACATTTTACTCCACTACATTTTTATTTCACAGCTGTAGTCACTGGTTACCTTACAGATCCCGATTTGATGCACAAAGCACATTTTTAGATTCTAAAATGTTAAAATCTTGTTATAGATTAAACGCCATATAAACTAGTAAAGATTGGTTACACGCTTCAACTGCATTTTTTTTTGCATAACGAGTATGTTTAATATTCAAAAGGAGGACGTTTACATGAAACTGAGTATTTTTACATGGGGCTTCTTCTAATGAAGGATATTAACACTTCTTGCATCCTGTGATCAAACATACTATTTTATGAAATCTCCTATGATTGCATTTCTTGTAGATTGTGATGATCAAGTCGTGCATGCTGATCGTTACGCATTGATCGCTAATCATTAAATAAACAACTGAGGCTTAGCTCAGCAAACAGTATTCGGCTCCGGCTGACGAGCTCACTGTTCACTGTGATGATAATTGAGAAGCAGAAAGTTGAGTCGGTGACTGATGTGCTGATGAGGGGAAAAAGGTCGTGCTGCTCCTCCAGCTAAAGTGTGTTGTTCTGTGTTGTCGGTCTACTGCCGAAACATTGAGTTTGTTGATATAACTCTGTTGTATCCACTCAGCTTCAGACTCACATCTGCTCTGAGGTAGACAGATAAGCGGCTCGATCTTATGATCCATCAGTGCGAATTCGGTTGAATCTCTGCAGGGACTCTGCTTCTTTACTTGTCTCAGACAATAACTTCATAACTAGCAGCTGGTTCAGAGACCATTAGTCATCAACACAAAGCAAAGCTGTCACCGAATTAATGATGCAGAAGCAGTCAAAGTAGTTCTAAAGAGTCGCAGGTTTTTTATGACATCTTAGCTCAATTAATCCTCAAAATAATCTGTAAACAATGCCAGTATTTCAATGACAGATTGTTCAGCAAAGACAGGTGTCTCGGCAGATATCATTCCTCCGCCACTTCAGCGCCACGCCCACCTCAAGAACAGCAAACATGAGTAATAAAATTTCATATCCATCTGGTTCAAGTGCCGAGCGTCAGCTGAAAATGTTTGAAGAGCTGCCCGGATTTTACGAAGCAGCACTGATGTACCTGTACAGCTAAGAGCCTTCTCAATCCGTTGTGAATATATTGCCGTCATCCGAGTCCTCTACAGTGATGAAATTAGCTCTGATAATGAGTCAGTGCCGGCTGGCAGCAAGGTCGAACCTCTGACCATTAGAATTTATAATAATGTGCAAAACTGCAGTAATCCTGGGCTCCGAACAGTAACATCTGTCTGTGAATGCTGATTCTTACCATCAATAAGGACACACTGAGCCAAAAAAACTCTACATTTTGGCACTTTGGCAGAAATACATATTTAAAAGCACACGCCAAAGCAGGGAACTGCTTTCAGTGGTCTGTGGTTTACTGAAAACACAGCTTCACAGTCGTATGCTAAATGGTGCCTGTTGGGGTGGCAAAAATGAAAATATATCCTGCTTTGTTGTTTTCAGGGCCTCTTGGCAGACCTGCTGAAAAATTCAGAACCACAATGAAAAATAATTTGAAATGAGCGGTTGAAAATTAAAATAATTTCACGTGGTTCACATCTCCCGCTCTCCGATTCTCTCAGAGCAACCTCGACCTGCTTCGAGCCAATTTCTATTTGTCCTAAATTTAAAGGAGAAATGTTCACCGAGCATGAGCCTATGAAAGCCTGCACGTTTTCAGACGCCCACGCAGAACTCCCAGCCTGAGAGAAAATGGGGGCAGCTGATCCAACGTGAGCTAATTCATCCAGTCACTGTATGTCCCCTGTTAAAGGCTGGTCCCCACAGGCCAGCACGACTGGATGTGTCCCCTCTGCTCTGTCCACATTGCTTTCAAGTTGCTCTCAAGAGGCTCAGACAGTTTCTTGGCCTGCCAAGTCTGTTCTGTTTAATTTGGAATTGACACTTAACACTGTTATTGTGGAGGATTGAATTGGTCAGTAGGAATAGTATATATACTAGTGGCCATATATTGTTTGGTTCTGTGGAAAAAAAAACAACCAGAAATTAAGAAAAGCACAGAAAAGATCAGCATTACATTGTCCTTAACCAATTTAAAACTCTACAAAGAAGACTTCTTTCTTCTTCTGTATTCCATCACTCTCTCCTGTCATAACTCAGGGGGATAACACACTAACCGGTGAGGTGGAAATAAAGCCTTTTTGATGCGTTTAGACCCTTTATTTAGACATTAAAGCAAGAGAGGAAATCAAGTTACAGCAGATTAAGCACATGATGCCCTTGGTTTCCTGCATCATTTTGGTGGAGACCATATGCAATTAATTTATTTCCATATTCCAGTGTGAAAATAGAAAGTATGAGTAATCCTCAGGGAGATTTAAACCAAGTGCAAGGGGAGGGTGGTAATCTTATAATCCTCTGTAATGTCGTAATGGTCTCCCCGAGCTTATCTAAAACTAAACTAACTTTCCCAGTGGAATTCAATCACAGATACACATGGACTATAAAGGGTACGCTCTGTGCCTCCCTGTGCAATTCAACTGTCTTCATAAAAAAGATCTACAATACCAATTAAATAAAGTCAAACACTGCCACATCAAAGTAGTGATCTCTAAACACTTCTTCATATGCAGATCTTTCTACATTAACAAAACAAGAACAAACATGAAAGAGTTTCACCTTAAAATGAAATATCTGTCAGTGAAACTATTCAAATATGGCAGGTAATCATGATCACCAAAAAGACTAGCCACCGAAATAAATAGATACTATAGCAATTTGTGAGAAACTAGCACAGCCACTGTGCTGGAGCATCCTACTGGCTGACCAAAGCTGCAGCTGAGGCAGGAGGTGACTGGATCGGCTGAAGAAACTCTGAGGTGAAGACGGCCTCGGCATACTCCTCCACGACGTCCTGAAACTCTGCTGCCACGTCGGCAAGAGCGTCCGACAGTAGGCCGTCTGCCAGGCTGCGGGACAGGAGGGAACAGGGATGTTAGAAAAATCTAATTATTTTCTTTACAACCAAGTTACAAAGACCTCTCCTGAGAGTCTGAGAGACACATACAAGTTTTAATCTGGTTAAAAAAAGTCATGCAACTGACAAGTCATGCATCATAACAAATGAAACAAATGATCAATGAGCATATATGTCAATGAAATTCATATGACCACTATAACTATTTCATCCAGCTAGGAAGAACATGCACAGTGGGATTGGTATAATACGGCACATTATCTTTTATTGTTCTTGCCAATAGATTTGAGACTAAACCTTTTGAAAATATGCTGAAGACAAAAGTCACAGGACACAATTAGACATCGAAAAAATTAAATCAGCCTTGTTTCTTTTAAAAAATGCAGCTTGTCTACAGACTTTCAGAGAAGGACATGAAAAACTTTGTTTTTTTACCATGAAAGGCATAAAATGAAAGAAAAGAACTCAAAAGACCCGTGAGCTGGCCAAACTAAATTTCAGTGTTTTGATCATCATGAAAACACACACAGAGACTGGAGCAGGGAAATATGGGGATAAGTGAAAATGGCACACGCTCTTGGCTCCCTTATAGAGCCCCAAAAACATCAAATCATCATGTTGTTGGTGCAAGAAAACAATCAAAGTAATTGTGTGTTGGTGGCAACTACCTGCACGTTTGTAGAGTCGATAAAAGAGTATTTTTCTCTCAGCACTGGGTACAGGGCGTACCGGAGTGAAGAATCTACCATTATGGATTGGGAGCAGCCATTAGGAAATCAATACCACTAATATGATCAAATCCATGGTAGCTCTGCTGTATGACTCTTAATATTCTGTATGTTTTACTTGGCAAATACAATTGAATGCCACCACAAAAACAAAATAAGCCCTCAGTTCACACACACAAGTAACTGTACAGCACAAGTTTGGTATTCATGTATGAAAAACTATGAAACACAAGTTCATCCGGACACTGAATTATCATCCTTCTCCATTTTTCTGAGCTGACACGCCAGATAGTTTGTTACACACAGCCACATGATAGTGATCTCGCAACTCCAGGTGTCTCGCAAAGGTAACTGGTTTTCTGTGCATTTCCATATTAATCTGTCCACAATGCATTAAAGAACTTCAAACGAAGCATAAAATAGCTTGAAGTATGTTTGTGTTCTGTGTTTTGGCTGTACTAAAGTTTTGCTATCTTGCAATCAGTCTGTTAGCAGGCCGAATGAATGAGACCCTGCAGGGGGGTTGGCTCCACAGCAACACCAGGCTGCTTATTATCATCTCATCACACAGACTGGTTTCTGCGCTGCGTCAGAGTAGCAGGGGGTGTAGAGGACTATATGTTATGTGTTCTCTCTCCAAAAACACTGAGCTAATTGGATGGCTTCTCCTCACAAACTATCCTTGTTCTTCTCCAAATGCAGAAAAGTGCAGATTGAAAACTTTGGTACATTGATGCTGGACTCATAATGAGCCAATGATACAAGCAGTCAGATCCCATGGGTGGGGAATGAGCAACAGGTTTTGGGCTCTGAATCTGAGCAAAACAGTTTATTGAGCTGATCACAATCCCACGCACATCTAATCCACAGAGAAAAGAACTCCTACTTAAAAGGCATTGTTTAGAGGTTTGAAGCCGATATCGCAAACACATGGATTCAGCAAGTTCACACAGATGAGAGGGAGTCGTATATGTTGTGCACTGCACCAACTTAAGAATTCTGTTAAATATGCAAATTTGGGAGTGGAAGAGAAGAACAACTGTGAACATCAGAGCCACTATGCAAAAAAACAACCTCTGCATGATCCTCTTTGAGCAGGCACTTTGTAACATTATGTTCTGCACACACAGAACAGAGAGCAGGAGAGACGAATCCTACAAAAACTGAGCATGTGGCATTGCTAACGTGTAGCAGAAGTGTTTTCATATGACCTCAAAGACACAAAAAGACTATCAAATTTATTATCAGCACTGTTAACCTACAGACTCTGTCATCTAGAGGGGGGTGAAGGTGTTAGGAAACTACTAACTTGGTGCCTTTACCGTTTGTCTTTTACAGTACCTGTCTGCGACTGCCCAGGGGTTAAAGCTGCCGACAGCCTCGTGAGCCACTGCATGCAGATAGGCCTCGTAGTCTTCCCGATATCGCCGGATATTTCTCAGCATGCTGCCCGGCACAGAGACAACTGTCCCTCTGCTTCTGTCCACTGGGCCTGGGAACACGGTGCTGTGTCTGGGCTGCTGCTCGTCTTGGGATGCCTCCTCTGTCAGGCTGTTCTCAGAGAGGACACTGAGTCTGAGGAAACACATGGGGATGCTGATGAGGTCAGTGAGTACATTTCCGTGACACCTTTTCATTACCTCAACTGTTCACGCTGTATGAACCAGGCAAAGAGCTACTGAGGGCTGTGGAGAAGAGACAAACTTATTTATTGACGCGGGAGTCCGAATGGAGTGAAAGTGCGGCGCTGTGATTGACCAGAAACGGATGTTGTGCACGATATGAGGCCGGGGATGATAAATTTAAGAGGTGTCACTGCGCAGGGCAGCTCTCTCCTGCCCCTTGCTCAGAGTGAGTAGGGGCTCAGCTGGGCATTGCCATGGTCTGACTTTATAATCCTCTCTGCTTGGACAAATCAGCCTGGCTCCTGCGACGCTGCTCTCAGTGCTATATTTAGTGTTGCAGCAGTTCCCAAAGCAAAGTGCCTCTCTATTGTGCTCCCCGGCCTCAGCTGAACTTGTTTCTGTTTTGAATGTGGGGGCTGCAAACCATGGGTGGGTGGCCATAAATATCAAAGTGCCAGCACAGCTAAGTCTGCTTCCAGTCCAAAATGGGTCGCTTTACTGTCTGATGGGCACCTGAGGACCAATGCAGTGTAAGCAACAATAAAGCACGCTGCAAAAGCACTTCCTATTTATAAAGTCAGAATGGCACCAATGCTTTTTGCCATATTCAAAAACGAAGATGAACCTAAGCTGCCTTTCTTGTCAACAAAGCCCATTCACTGTGGTAAAAAAAAGCTTCTCCAAGCATATACCTCTGTGGAAGGGTGACGTAAATAATATAAACTCTAGTAATAGAAATTTTATGACTAAGTGTTAGTGGTTCCTTCTCTCTCTATTCTGCCCTATAAAGCTCAATGAGCTACAGGCTAAAGGACAACAACCAATATTTCATAGATGTGTGTGTTCACAAGGGTGACACACACACACACACACACACACACAAACAGATGAATGGCACTAGCAGTATCACTGCAAGTGACTTTCAAATGCATCTTCCCATTTCAATTCTCTACAAAAGATCCAGCCATGTATTGCCCAGGAAACAGAGGACCTGGCAAAGGACAGCGCCATATGCGTTGTATCAAAAAGGGATGCAGGCTGTCTTAGGCTGAGTTGGACAAAGACGAATGTGGCTCAGAGATCGTAGGGGGTGATTCAAGAGTGATTCACAGAACCCATAGTGAGCTTTTGAGAACAGCAGGAAAGATCAGTGTGGCAAGAAACAGGTGGAGGATGAATAGTATGTAGATTGTTGCAACTGTCTTACTGCGCTACTCAGAAATCACTGAAATTCAAAAAACAGTCTCTCGTCTTTGGATCAACCAGGGGGCATTTTGAATATAAGGTCACGACTGGATGCAGAGGGTGGGCGCCGTCACAGATCTGCCGAGCAGCCATTTACCGTGCAGCACAGCTTTCGGCTTGTTTGAAATACTTGGCCTGGGAGGACAACTGCAGCTGTGAACAAAGGGCCGGGGGAGTAAGAGAGCAGCTCAAAAAAAACATACATGAAAGGTTCAGAATATTGCTGAGTGGGACTTTCATCTTTTCATTGATTTGTTTGACCTCCCGAGGGGGAACAATCAGGGTCTGCTTCTGGGCTCCTCACCATGGATACATAAATCTTATCAGCCGCTCTGCTGATGTTTTCAAAGATGAAATCTCTCACTCCATTGTCTTCTGTGCTCATTTGGTTGCACTCACACAAGCACAAACACAGCCAAGGAATACAGAATAACAGGTGCTGTTTTGGAACTGTGGAAGAGCCGGTGTTATGTCTAGTGACAGCGTATGGAAGTGTTAAAATACTGGTGCTAATGTTAACAACTCCTTTCCCACAAGCACTGAACAAAAACTCTCTTCTGATGATGTAAGAAATGACTCAAAAGTAACCGTGATTAGCCTCAGCAGAGACTAAAAGAGTTGCCCGATCACATGTGAATAAAATGAGATTTCTTTATTAAATTCTTTGACCACATCACCTATGAGACCTGCCCTTCCTCGTCTCTGTGCCTCTATGAGGGCGCCTGAATCAAAAACTAAGGAAGGCCTTAACCAATAGCAGTCTGACAGTGTCCCTAGTGGTCAAACAATACAACCAAAGGAGCCCCCAGTGAGAAATGTCTGCTTTCGTCAGCTATGTCATCGTCAAAAATGCTCCTCCTTGGTGTGTTTAAATGTGTGTGTGGGATGAGATTGCATGCATGACTCTGGCTTCCCGCTGACGGCAGCGACTGATGCGTCTCTCTGGGCTGAGAAATGTGGGTTATAAACAACTCATCAGTGCTGAGACAACACACATGATGAGATCTTGGCACATTTTGCTGTTCCAACCCCCCAAAATTAAATCTCTCCATTCTGCTACACTGAACACTGGAAGAGTCAACACTGACAGAGGATCAACACGGTCCCACACCAACACAAAAACAAACTGCATTTTTAGGCTATTTTCTTGCAGCTAAATTTTTTATCCGCAGCTCACTTAAAAACATAATTTAATCAATGCCATCAATAATTCTGTCTAATCTAAGTTTCCCTGTCTCTTCTAAAGCCCAGTATACTTGAAGCCGGCTGCAGTTCTGAATACCTGCTGTGACTAAAGTGATGTTAAAATAACATTTCTCATTATCTGGACAATTACTTGCCTTAATGAGGTCAGTGTGTTGACTGGTCATTCTCTGGCATCAAACTGAGGCAATATGATTAAATCTGTTTTCTTGGACACTAATGCAGCTCATTTCCTCAGGCTGCAGAAAGAGACTTCATGTAACTGTCAAATGTCATTTCACAGTTATCTCAAAGACTTCTATGGAACTCTGATCCTATTACTTCCTATTACAGCCCTACACATTCTCACATGTCCTAAATGAAGGGTACATTCTGACATTAAATCAACAAGAGCTGAATTCAATGCGCAGACTGAAGCAAGGTCAGGGTTTGCTTGTTATATGTATTTAAGTGGTTCTTGGTGTACTGTATTATGTGTGTTTTTGTTGTGCTTTGCCACTGCAACAGGCTGCAGGGTCTTCTAATCAAAACTGTGCTGCACGTCATCTCCTCTGGTAGGTGTTGTGTGTTGTAGCAAGCAACACTGCAACACAGATAGCCCACTCATCCTCTTTGCAGCTCAGGTCAGTTTACAAAGCAACTTCTTAGCCCTAAAACACAGCTCTGTAAAATAATGTGTCTAATAAACACAATTTCCCTTTCTATCACGCAGGAAATGAGCCCCAACTTCCAACTTTATTACCTCTCAAGGGACTAAGCACTGTGGAAAAAGGGCTGTCTGCTTTTCTGCTTGTAGCTTGTTGTAGGGCATAAGAGGGAAAACTCCATTGTGAAATAAGGCTGCAACTAACAATTTTTTTTCACTATTGATTAATCTGCAGTTTATTTTCCCAATTAATCGATGATTATATAAATCTTGTTCGATCAAGACATTAAATTTTCAGTGATATAAAACAAACAAAAGCAGCAAATCCTCACATTTAAGGAGGTGGAACCAGAATTTTTTGTCATTCATGCTTGAACAGTAAACCAAATGGTTGCCAGTTAATTTTGTCAATCAACTGATTGATTAATCGACTAATCATTTTAGCTCTATTGTGAAACAAACAACGTATCTTTGAAGAGACAGTCTGCTTGTAGAAGAGTTCAGTGAATGTGACATGTGTAACATTTATTGGCGGCATTTTTCTCACTCTGTCCTTTTGATACACAAATACATATTTGTGCCGCCACAGAAAACCTCCAGTTGCCACTTGGCTATTAAATCTGAATTAAGTAGAAAAATTACTTTTTCCTTGCAGACAAAAGTACTTAATTGTGCAAGCAGCTGCCAAGTAACTACTGAAATTAGTTGGGTCTTCATTTAGAGTGGTGAAGAGGAAACTAATGAGGAGAATCTATTAGAATCGATGGAAATTATTTTTCCAATGGTAACAAATTACTGCATGGCAAGCAATCTTGGAGCCACAAAATATTATGCATACTCACTTCATATACATGATCGTCATCAATACAAATACAGTTGTGTTGAATAGGACATTTTAGCAATCCTCCCATCTCACCGTTTCATTATTGCACTGCAAATGTTGAGAAGCATGTAATGGAAAAGAGATTCAGTGACGCAATGATGTGTGAGTCAGCAGACATCAAAGCTACAGACTCCATGCTGCTGAATGTGTCTGTGAGCATCAGTGATTACTAAGGGACTGTGCTGGTCAGTGTACTGTACCAGCACAAACCCACAATGACTCTAACCATGGCCAAGAAATCCCAGATGATCCAATTAAAAACATCAATCAATAAAATAAATTTATAGAGAATACATATCAGCCATCTCCCTGTAAAAAGCAGCCATGAGCAGAAATTCTGACCCGATTAATCAATCAATCAATGACCTCTTTTAAAGACTTATTTGTTTAGACAGATTTTTGTGCAATGGTTGTTTTTGTAATTGTTTTGCCATTGTGTTGTTTTTTTTTTGTTTGTATGTAAATTAACCTGGTGAAGCACTTTGTGGTGTCTCTGCTCTTGAAAGGTGCTACATAAATAAAGTTACTTACTCACTTAAGTTCAATTTGAGACACCCTGTTTTGTATTGCATACACATTTCCCTTCATGAAATATACGCATTATTTGGAGCTGGACTACTCCTCATCTTACGATAAATACTTGAGATTTGTTTTGGGTTCAATACACATTAGCTTTGAGTTTGCACAGATTAGTTTGTATATTGACATAAAAATATTTTTTTCCTCTTGATTAGTGACAGAAATTCTTAAATGCAGGAAGAGGAACAGAAAACATGAAAAAAAGGTCCAGTGGGGTGCCAATGCTCATTAAAGCCGACGTAATTTGGATTGAGGATAAAAGCTATGAAGGGAAGTCTGTCTCTGTTTTATGCCACAGAGATTCAGGGAGATTCAGAACAAATGAGCTGGCAGTCCCCAAATGACTTTGTCCGTATTAAGAAGCCACAAGGCTGGATACCTCCGAAACAAGAAGAAGTCATGAAAAAAACATGACCACCTCAAAAAGACAGGACGTGAAGTTGACTTCCAAGTGCCTGTGCTGTGTTGCCAAAAACAGAAGTATTCCTTGACGGATGCATCTAAGATGAGTCACAGTGGATTTCAGGTCAAAGTTTCCATTGAGGGAACTGAACCTGAGGCACTCCAAGTCTGACTGACTTTAATTTGCTAATGGTGGCACATGAATTTGTTAGAAGCCGCATCCTGCTGGCTTGCCTGTGTCAACAGCTTCTAGTCCTTCCACTTTCTTTACTCTTCCTTCAAAGTTCCTCATCAATTTAAGTAGTTTGGCAGCTGCACCCAAAGCCCTGGGCAGTGGAGGGTCTCTCTATGGAGTCTGCTGCCAGAGTCAGGAATAGACTCTGCCCTGGGTACGTTAGCCACCAAGTGAGTTTCGTGGGATGAGTAAGGCCTCCCAGTGGGAGAGCGATAATGGGGCTGTGCATCATTGGAAAAACATTACCCACTTTACTTTTCATCAAGTCTAGAGGCCTAAGTACAACAAGTTCCTGCGAATGAACCTGATGTTGCTTTTAGTTTTGCAGGAAACCTTTAATTGCAAATCAATACATTTGCTTTTCTTATAAAAAAGTGACCTAGACTTTCCAAGTAATCCAAATCCACATGTATATTTTTTAGATAGAGGGTTACACCATAATGTCATATAATCATCAGTATTTTGCTGGAGCCTTGATTACTTACTTACAGTGTAGGCTTAGACCTATAATTTCAGAACTTAAATAGGTCAAACCCAGGTAATATTCTGGGAGCACTCAACATTTCCCTACTGCCTCTTTAAGATGAATAAAACAGTAGGAGGAGAAGCCAGCAAATGATGAGAAGTAAAAACTATTTGAGTGTAAAAAATAGGGCAAAGGACATAGGAACTCACCCGGCCTCCACGGGTTTCTCTAGGACAATATCAGCTGCAGAGCTCTGCCTCTGCACTGGCCTTGTGAGCCTAATTGGCTTAGGAGAGGCTGGCCTGGAGCCTGGAGCATGGCACTGAGGTCCTGGGAAGAACAGAGAAGAGGAGGGGGAGGAAGTGGAGGAAGGGGTAGTGGTAGAGTGTGTCAAGAGGGATGGAGTGGAGCGGGGAGAACAGAAAACGAGTATTCACCTGCTCTTGTCAGTTATATCACTGTCTCCACCTACAGGAGACATCAGGGAAATCATTTCCCTAAATACAGTTGGATTAATGGGATGTGTTTACATTAATGCCCTTTAGTTTTTGTACCTTCTGCTCCTGGTCGGTCCCAGTACAGGGGGTCTGAATAAGTGATAGAAGCAAACCGTCTCCTCACTTCCTCTTGATCTCTCTGCTCAGACACATACAGGGAAACACATTTTATAAACATATTGTCCACCTCCAACCATGTGAAACAGCCTGAACATCACGATCAAGGCTTGAGACCACATCAGTAAACACTACCAGACCAAAGCTGTCACAACAACACACTATAAACAACAACCCAATCACTGGTGACCTTTTGGGGTCCACATTGACCTTCTGTTGGTGGGCCTCTTGACAGGGCAGCTCTCACCTGTATCTCCTCCATACGAAGCAGCATACTCTCCAGGGTGGGGGCCTGCAGCCTACACTCAGCCATGCCCTCCAATTGTCTGTCTGTCTCAGCCGCCCACGCCGCCTGTGCAGCGTCTTCTAATAGATCTTCCAGCAGGGCCTCACTCAGCTGCTCTGCGCTCTCTGCTGCCTGCGGAGGACAATAGCCACAAAAACAGAAACATTTAAGCAGAAAATTGGGCTTAAGTGTACAACTGTTCAGTGCTTGTTGTTAAATTGTGGCCCTGACAGTAAATTCAAATTCAACAAAAAGACCAGCTCTCCTTTCTCCTGTGAAATATTGGCAACAGCAGCGCAGCTCACCCTCTCTGCAGCCTGCTCAGACAGCCGATTCCTCAGTGACGGGCTAATCCTGTTTCTGGACTCTCCAATCTGCTGAGGTAAAGAGACAAAAACAAACTCAGTCTCACCACTTCACAGTAAACATCACATACTCACTCAGTCTATAAAAACCAGACTGATGCTCAAAAAGCCACATTTTATTTTACTGTAGTAAAACAGAAAATAAATATATGGTATATATATGGTATATGGTTTCCTTCTTCTACATGAGACATTTAAATGGGAAAAAAAAAACTAAAATCTGGCACTAAAGTCTTCCTACCTGCGCTTCATCCAGGAGGGGTTGAATTCTCTCTCTGGCCTTCTGCTCAGCTCTCTCCGCCCACTGAGTTGGCGAGACAACTTCTGACCTGTAAACCAAAACACACCCACGCTGCAAGCTGCCACTGAAGGAGTTCTGAGTCTGACTAGCTTTAACTTTAGGAGACAAATGAGATGTTCTATTCTCTGACAACATAATTAAAACAAAATTATTTGGACCCACAGGAAAAAAAACATCTTTGTTCAAATTCAGTTTCAATTGAATTGAATTGAGTGAATTTAATGATGAGTCATTCACATGACTGAAACACTTCTGTGCCACTCCTTTCATTCATTCTAATTAATTTAAAACACATTTATATGGTTTCCAAGCCTGATGAGATTCTGATGAGAACACAGCAGGATCTGTGTTCTTAAATATTCACATTTACTGAGATTAAACAAGGTCAGACTTGTCTAACTACCACCAGTACCCATAGAGACTATTTATTTGAACTTTTTTCACTGCAGATGCCAATGGATTCATTTTTTTTTTAAAAATCTGACACGCGACTCCAGCTGAGATCAGTTCAGGACATTATAAATTGAAAGAGATTAATTTGATGAAAGTGACGTGAGCATTAACACAAGAAATAATCGGTAATTGTAAAGGGGTCCGTTGTGCAATTCCCATCACCTGTTAACACATGACAAGTTCTGTGCAATACCGGTTAACTTGATAACAGGGGGCCCAACTGACTCCTGGCCAAAAACTTAATAAAACATGCTGGCTCTCTGATTCTGGCTCTTTGCCATGAAGTTTTTACTCCTTATTCTCAGTCCCATATTTAAGGTATTAAAATACTGTAAAATTTAGAGGCCTACAAACTTTGCCATGAGGCAATTAGGGTACAGTCTTCCTTCCCTCTGTACTAATGGAGTGGCCTTCCTCCTCACTGTTGTTTATTTTTCAAGAATATCTAATGTATAGTTTGTTGTTTTGAGTATATTGAATAATAGTAGTCATGGCAGGTAGAGCACCATCATTAGAAAAACCCAGCAGATGTTTTTCACCTTCCAGATGGAAGTTTCAATTGTGAAAAAGTTCTTTAGCAGAGCAAAAATGATCAAGCATATTAGTTGTATCTTTGTGTATGAAAAAATAAGTGTCAAGGAGAAACCTGCACGTCTGCTGTAATGTAATTAAAGCTTTATGGACCAAATACAGTCCAAGTACAGCCTATGTGTGGCCCACACTGGCCTTGCATAGTTAAACTGTCCAATGACTAATGAGGAAATGTGACATTACTTCTAGGAACATATGTTCCCTCTCGTGCTGAGGGGATATTGTTGCAATCCCAACCTACATTAGATTCTGCTCTATTGCTTGCAGGTAATCATGTCCATGTTGTAATACCCAATGTGGCTGTTCATTTAACAGGCCTGAGCCTGGTGCATTGAGCTGTGAGGCAGATTACTGTGTGGATTACTGTCTTGGCTAGGCAGCAACTTTCATTTGTTTTTTAAGTATTTTTCTGTGGAGTTTGTTTTTCTTTTAAATCATAATGTCTATATAGGTTCTTGGATACATATGAGATCATCTTATTTTGTGACTGAATCAATATCCAGCAACTGATCCAACATAATGACCTTCAACTTGCATCCCCTCAGATGGTTTAAGTCGGCTAAAAGTGTAATTATATTTCTACTGTACCTTAACCTATGAATGCGTTCAGCCTCTTCTTTGCTAAGCTGGTTGAGCTCTTTCAGTCTCAGCATCGTCCTCTTATCCAGCCAGGCTTCCCTGTACCAAGCCAGTAATCATCAAAATGAAACCTCATCTCTAAAATCAGGCTGCAGCTCCTGATTAATTGCTAAACACAATTGTAGTAATTAACATTTAATTAAATAGAGACATATGTGGAGCACTCAATCAATGAGGTGCTTATAAGCGCTGAAAACAGGCCAGCTATTAATCACTCATTAAGAGAAATGGCCTCATTCTAGCAGGCACCTAGACTAATTTATTGGAAAGAATTAACTTTGAATTAGAATCAAAGTGTTGCCTGTGGCTCTCAGCAAGTGGGGTCTGACACAGAGGTTAGAAATAACTCAGAACACATTTTCTTTTCTTTTCTTTTCTCTTGCTAGGACAGACTGAAGGATGTATGAAATACAAATCACAAAACAACAAAAAGGACTAATCTGAGGAGCTATAATATTTCATTATGAAATAAAGATATCAAAATAAAAGTAATAGTTGGAGGGGATGGGCTTCACCTTAATGCTTCATTTTGAGCTTGCTTCTTCTTTTCTGAGGTCAAGGCCGCCTCTGCTCTAAAACCACCAACCACTTTCTGCTTTGGAGGGCTCAGTGAAGGCTTCACAGGAGAGAAGAGACACCGAGGCTCTGGTCTTCCCCTTTCAGGGGATCTGTATAAATAATAGCAGAGGAATAGAAGAAGAATAAACACAGGTACAGATGGATATAGACTGTACTGAGACAAATTAGAAAAGATGGGGGAACTGATTAGGAAGAATATGGGGATGAAGAATTGGGGTAAGGTGAAGAATAAGGGCCATTTTACACAAGGATGCAGCAAGACAGCAGTGTTTTTGACATTCAGACTTGGGTCTCCAATTTACCATGTCACATTTTTCTTTTATATGACATTTACCATTCCTAAGAGAACAAATATGCTGGTGATTTTTTAGCTCTATAACATGGCTGTTTCTTATACTATCAATATTGTGAGAATACCAATTTGACATGGCCAGCAATCATACTAGCTATTAGTTTAGCAGCTAATCATAATTTTTTTCTGCTCACGTCCTCCATCTGGCTGAAAAATTAACAACTTATTAGACAGCTCTGACGCTGTTTACATTGACTGTCTTTTTTGCTTCTATTTTTAAATGTTATTGTGTGTACAGCACATTGATTTACATGCAAACTGCAGATTGAAGAGTGAACTGAAGAGTTTCAGACATTACAGCAGTATAACGTTAGTTATGTAATGCTGTTAATCATCCAGCATGCGCTGAGGGTGACTGAGAGCAAATACATTGGTGAACAATAGGAGGTTATGACTTAAAAATGTGTCATCAGCTGTACAGAGATAAAAAGCTTACCGGTGTGTGGGCGGAGAGTGAGGAGATGCAGGTATCCAGGGCACAGAGTGCTCCTTTTGAGGAGGCTGGTTCACTCTGAGCTGAGAGGAGACTGTTGGCTGCTGGAAACCTGCATCTTGTATCTGATTATGCTATGAGAAATTAGAAAATATATATGGTTTAAATCTTTGAAGTGATCTCTGGCACACCTTTATAGACCTTATTGTAATGAAATCCAAATCAAACTACTTCTATAAAATGAAGTACTTCTTGTGTGATATTATTCAGCTTTGTAGAAGTCAACACCTTCATCATCATGTCAGCTTTGCTTCTCTCTGAGTGCACAGCTCCTCCTTTCCTGTAGATGGTGTTTGTCTGAGGTTGTCTCTGCTGCTCTCTCAGCTCCCTCTGTTGGGCAAGGCTTTCCAGACCAGCCCTGAGCACCTCTCTTCTGCTCATGGGCTGGTGAGAGGTAGTTTTGGGCTTCTGTGAGGCCATTCTCCTTCCTGCTGACACAAATGGAAAAAATTAACTTTTGTTTTGTTTCTATCTTAACTTATTGAATCCTATTTAAATACAGAATAAGTAATAGCCTCTTCATCACTCCTAAACAAGTAAATCAGTTTGGAAGCTGGGGGGGCTGAGGCATTATGCACCAACATGACCCTGCCAATTAGAAAATTAGCGAAGACTCTTGACTACCAGCTGGATCCCTACTGACTGTTAGATAAGTGGTACAGGGTCTTAAGTAGCTCAACAAAGGGGTTTGTTTCCACAGAGATCTGGATGCAACTACAGTTCATTGTGGGTGTTTGTGTTATCTTTTCCAGAGGATGCCTCTCAGCCCAATAAGAGCCAGCAGGAGATAACTGCTCATAAGATTAAGCAGCGGGAGGCCAAAGGCCAGAGTTGGTGCACTTCAGTTCCTGTTTTTCTACCACTTCTTCATTGCTCGTTTTCATTTATCAGCCTGGTGCTGCCATTTAAGCACAGTGGGAGGCTCAAACACAACCACACAAAAGCCCTTAGGTGACTTCCAGATACTCTGGAGGGTAAATGGTTTGTCCTTCATCAATGCATGCAATTTACTCTCTGTGCGGTTTGCAGAGGCTTTGGCTGCAAGAACGCCACTGCCCAAAGTATAAAGTTTTAATGGGAAATGCTGCATTTATATTAGATTTATGAGGCTTGGCATTTGGTTAACAAACACTGTTGCTGTGGGTAGAAAATTAGACACAGTGTGGAAACATTTATTTTTTACTCTAATCCAAGCAAAAAATAACTCACCATGGACTCCTCTTTTGGGATTTGTGGTTTTGCGAGGTCCTCGAACAGATGAGGTGCTGGGACCCTTGGGCGCACGAGTAGGTGACACACTGTAATGAGGAGACTTCCTGTTTGGAGGACATGCTTGGGCCTGCATTTTATCGAGCATCTCTTGTTTACTGAGGGCAGAATCCAAAATCTAAAGAGGAACACAGTGACAAGACATTAAAGTCTTGGATTATTCACTTAAAAAGAAAACCTAAACTTTCATAAAATAAGCTCCATATGCAGACAAATAACATGAAGCATCAAATTAATCAAACAAAATCCTTTAAAAAAACAGCTATATTTTGTGTGGTATCAAAAATAAACATCATAACCAAAACATCACCTGCAGTCATTTAAAACTGATAACTATGCAGAGCCACATGCACTGCAGCCATAAAGTATAAGGATGAAATGCCTGAAACAAACGACTGTAACAAGTGATTGTAAAAGTTACCTTAAACTTATATAATGTCATTTATCGTTAAAAGTTGGCTGACTAAAGCCGTTAATCTATGGCCTACAAACAACTGCACACACTTTTATTTCACCTTGGACTGTGTATAAAAAGAACAGAATCAATAGTTGCTAATCTTTTGATCTACTGTGCTGGTATTCAGCCAAAACAATGAAAAGCCTTACTATTGCCCAAACAGTGTCTAACTATACTTTATGCTCCCCACCTCTAGTTTCTGCAGGATGTCGAGGGCCGTCTCTGGAACAGCCGAACCCTGTTCAACTTCGACCTTGGCTGAGCACAAAGAGAGCTGGCGAATCAGCTGGCTCAGCTCTTTGCAGTAAGGAGGCATCTGGACACGAGATAAATCTGAAAGCTGGTGGACAACAACCTGTAAGGCCCTGAGTGCCCCACGGTGGGCAGCTGCAAGCCTGTTTATTGCCATGGACTGAAAGAAGAACAGACAGTAAAAGAGTTTGAGTAAAGCACACAACAAGTGCCACACAAAACTGTGTTATTTGAACATTGTGGTTATCACAAACAGCATTTTTTTTGTTTAATACCTGTGATAGAAACAAATAACACTAATGCAATTGTTTCAGACCATTCATTGGTGTGTTTGGATACATGATTGGCACGTACAACATTCATTTTTTTGAGAGACAAGAAGCCCTCATTTTACTTAATGTGTTCAATGCTTCATTATCAATAAATGGCTTCATCTCTACATACCAAAAATTACATCACAATGTTAATGACAAACCTTTTTCGTGTCCCACATTTTCTGACTCCGTAGTTTCTCTATATCTTCTTGTATCTCTTTAACCTTTAAAATAACAATTAAATAGGTCAGTGTTTATAGATACAGGGCAAATTACAGAGTCAGTCAGGTTTTCAATCACATGTGCGTCTGTCGTGAGATTCAACAACCTGTTGTTGGAGAACGTAGATGATGCGTGCTGAGCGTGCTGCCTGCTTTTGTCTGCGTATCTCCAACTTGTTTTGCTCTTCAGGCTCCAGCGGCTCCTCTACTTTCGCTCCTGTAGTTTAAATCACATTATTCATTATTTTACACTCTTATGCGTGCAATGTAAAACCATATGAAAAGTCTGCTGTTTGTGGTTGGTGCCAGAATTGTGAAGAACTTTTTCAAGCCACACTGTAGCTCTAAACATATAATCAACAATAAGACACTGGGCTTATGTAAAAGCTGTTTTTGCTGGTCACCTCTAATTGCTAGCTCTTCCACTTTCTGAATGTACACTTCCAGCTCATTTTGCAGCTTGCGGATCTCCTGGCTTAAAGGAGCCTGTTTGCCTCCTTCCATTTTCCTTGGACCAAGGTCTCTAGTTGGGGGTGACCTTCCAGTCCGAGGCATGGGAGAATTGGGATGCATCTGGGATGTACGAACTGTCGGTTTGGCTCTGGGTGGGGCCACTTTCTCCTTTGGGCTGGAGGTCTTTAACCTTGTCATATTTGACGTGGCTGAAAATTCCTATAGAGAGAGAAAAAGACTCACTTCAATCATTGACTGAACAAAGCGGCAATCATTACTAATCATAACCTTTATATTGTTGGTAAATCAGTTACCTGGAGAAGCTCAACATCACTTGTCTGAAGGAGGGAGGCCTCCTGAGAGGGTTTGGCAGGGGATTTAGTCAGTGACTCAAGGCGTCTTCGTCGCAGATCTCTTTTGGCCAGCTGAACAGCAGCCTTCAGTCTCTCCTCGGAGAGAGCGGTAAAGCTGATGGAGCTTCGGGTGCTGTCCACATTCTCACGCTCCTCTGACAGCGGCAGCAGCCTCTCTATCACAATGGGGGCTGGCGGGCGTACATTGGTGGCACGGTTGCTGGCATTTGCAGGAATGGCTTCATTGAACAATAGCTGTGGCGTGTGAGATACCAATCAGTCTCATGTGTGACATAAACAGCCATTGAGATACTTAATCATGCTTTTCAAACCATTCATTTGATGCACAGCCGTTTACATTGCAGTTAATTTATTTGATCATTGTTGATCACCAGCATACCCAAGGATTGTATTGTTCGTTTTGATTGTATTACATTTTTGAAATACATTATACTTTATTTTATATATTTTAAATCTTATTCCTATCTTTTAACTTGTGCACTATATTGCCCTAAGGCTTAGATGCCCATATTTACTTTTTACGTGCATGCTGTTCTTTTTAAACATATTATATCCAACATTGTTGGAGGGAGCCTGAGAATTAAGGATTCATTGCTATGGGCTCCTTCACTGAAAACTAATAAATAACTTGTAATTTCACTTCATTCACAGTTAGCTATATAGTCATATTCAGATTTGTTGAACTGTCTTGAACTGAGAGAATGTTTGCTCTTAGTAGAAGGAAATACATTTTAATAGTACCACACACCACAGTTCCCTAAAATACCTAAAATCTAACCCCACACTAAATCAACATTTCACTAAAACAGTTTCAACACAACAAAGAATAATAGCTCATTCCCTCATGAAGTTTGCACAGCTGATATAGATTTAGCTAACTAGTTAGTTGGACCAAATAAACTTGCAACTGTGTGTACATGCATGCAGTTCTGGTATAAGGATGCAATTGAACATTAACGGGCTTTAGATATTTCCTCTTCTGTTGTTTACCTTTGTTTGGGACATCCTGGTAGTTAAATCGCTGCGGTTGTGAACGTTTCGGTTTGAACCTAAAACAACCCAGTCTCTCCCTTGAGTTTGCTGTCCTGCAGAAATCGTGGGACCACTCTGTAATAGCTGTGCAGTCATTGCGGCGAAAACAAGCAAACAAACTCTGTCAAACTAGCTAACAATTCTTGTTAAAGAGTAATGCTAAAAAAGGCTTTCATTAGCAAGCTGATAGCGCTTTCGAATAGAAGTTATAAATTAATCCCACCATCACCCATTTGACCATTTCGACTATGTTTATAACTACTGTTTTCAGTTTATAAATACATTATGAATTAGCTAACCGACCGCGTCGTTAAATGAAGCTTATTTGAAATGTAGTTCCCAGTAAACTTATTAAATTTTACTCCGAGCTTCTCAACAATTTGAAACGCCGCCATGACAACAACAGAACGCCACTAGACGGAAGTAGTACGACGGAAGTACGGAGCGTCAAATGTGACAAACAGTACCACAACCGCAGTTTAAAGGACATAGTATTTGGAAGCTTTTTGCAATATTTTTAAACATATAATTTATATGTAACAACATTATTAAAATGATGTATCATCACCTGAACAAACTAGATGTTAATTCTTAGTTCACTTAATCAGGTATACTGTCCCTTTAAGAACCTTTGTCCAGACCGGAAGTAGTACTGCTAAGTTTGGAGTATTTCTCCCAGGTCCGGTGCTCAGAGAAGCAGTATTTCTCAAACACTTGTTCGTACTGCATAGTTTCATAGTTTATGTCATTGCATTTTCATCTAGTTCAGTCTGAATGATGGCTCATTACGAAGAAGTGAACGTGCGCGGGTATGATGGATTTTGTCAGGCCGTGTCTGAAAGAAAAGGAAAGGATATTTTTGCTTATTTCTCAGGTGATAAAGACGCCCAAGGAAATAGCTGGTGTCCAGACTGTGTCAAAGGTAACTTCATATAATTTCTGCCTGGAATTAGCATAAATAATATAACGAATAAATGCTTTAATTGTGAGCAGACTTGGTTATAGCAAACTTGTCACTGTTCTGGTAGTGAGATGGGAATGCTGTGTTGATTAAAGGATCTTTATATTTAATTATTTGATATTTGGTGCAGTGTCATGCATTCAGCTCTTTTTCCCTTTCAGCTGAGCCAGTTGTAAGAGGACAGATGAGTCATCTTCCTGAGGGCTCTGTCTTCATCTACTGTCAAGTTGGAGAGAGGGCCTAGTCAGTATTTGATTCTACTTTACTTTAGTGCAATGTTTTTTGGCAAATCTCTTAATCATATAAAAACCTTGAGTCACCCAGATGACATGTGCTGCCACAAAATAGGTTTATCTGTTGAGTATCATCTGCTCTCTAAAATATAATAAATCATGGCAATAGCTGGTAATCGGAGCACATCCTAGATTCTTACCTTACAGTTTGACAGCTGAAACTCAATATATAACAATATGGAATGGAAAGACATGTCATTCCACCCAATAGGTTGGAATGACATGTCTTTCCATTCCAGAATTACATCATAATGGTGGATTTCATTCTACATTAACATTTTAGGCAACAGAAGAAATATGGAGTGAGTAACAGTGAGTGCAGCTGTAAAACATTACATTTCTGACAGCCAGAAAATCAAGTGCCACCACAATGATTAGCTTTATGATTCAATAGTCAAGACAGAAGTATTTCTGTCAAAGGAACTTCACCATCTTTTCAGAGGCTTTGATATTGTGATATTTATACCCACACTGTCATACATCCTGCATGCAAACAATGGATTTGATGAGGCTATAATGGTGCCTAATATATATGATTGACTATTATCTGTAAAAAAAAAAAAAAACATCAATGGATTTCTGTACAATTTAAATGGTGTGCTTTGTAAATATATTTTATAAATCAAACCGAGAGCTGACATCTTTTTAACCTCAACCACAAAGTTCTCTTCAGCTTCTAAATCTGCTTTTTCACATGTGGTACTAATAAACTGTGTCAGCTGCCTCGTAATAATGACAACAACAACAATGATCATAATCATAATCACAATAAGAATAATGTATTTTTATGCAACAGTTGGAAGGATCCAAACAATGACTTCAAGAAGACACTGAAGTTGAGTGGAGTCCCCACTCTGCTGCGATATGGCACAGTAAGAACAACCTCTATTTCCTTTACTGTTTCGTTGACATGGATTAGCCTGAAATGAGTCTTGCTGTAAATGTTTAATAAAAAAAGTCATAGTAGGTAGGTGATAAGAGACTACATTTCAGGTGGTATTGAGTTTCTTATAGTATGTTGCATATGAAAAGGCAGAATATTTTAATATTACTGTAGTGAGAGTGGTTTATGGAGTAGATGTACCTGTTATACCACCCCCTGTAATCCTGTTTCAGCCTCAGAAGTTGGTGGAGGAGGAATGCTTCAAGGCAGACCTGGTGAAGATGATGTTCACTGAGGACTGAGGGATCCTGCGCTGCTCACATCGATTCATTCAGCATGCCTTCAATGTAAACCAGTACATTTTACCACCGTTCAGTTTAGACACTATTGACAATCATGCACAAGGTACATCGTCCTCTGTAATTTGATGCAAATTCAAAACGGGAATATCTGCAAATACAGACGTATACAGACTGGATGTTTTTCTTTGTTCAGTCACTCATTTCAGTTTGATGCATTTCTTCAAATCTAACGGTTGTCTAACACACTAGTTGACTAAAAAACATTTGTGATTCTTTTGTTGTTGTTTTTTACTGTGTCCATATTTTATGTGATGTTTGTCGCCTTGCTGTAGGACTCAAATAAAGTGATACTTGATGTAGAATATTTGTAGCAGAAGAGAAGTTTCTAATGTGTTTTGCAGCTAAAATGTGCCAGTCTGAAAGCAAGGTTTTTTATAACAGGGTGAGTTATGTTCTGGGACATTGGAGCATTTGAACAAAGTTATTCATATTATACTATTTATATGTTTTGCGCCATTTAAACCTATTTTTCTTCCCCATGCACCTTGGAAGTAGGTGAAGTTTTGCCAGAATTTGCTTCAACATTTTGTTGCAGCAGTTGTAGTTTTGTCTTTTAAGGACTAGGTGGCAGCACATCCATAGTAGTAAAGTGTGGCTTCTAACTCCCCTGTCCCTCCCCCTGCCCGCTTTATCTGTTTGAAATGTGCAAAATTGAATTTAGAGTTGTCGAATGCAGCTTATTAAATAAACAAATCCCAAACCTTTAATAAAATATAATGTAATACTGAGTCAAAAAACTCCAGCTGCAGCTTAAACTGAAAATGAGACGAAACGTGCGAACAACTCAGTAAATAACTCAAAACATTAAAATAATTAAGGTGCGTTTTTCAAAACCTCAAAAAAAAAACCCCGCAGAAAGCACGGACAGAGAATCGTCTTTGTAATTTGAACAGCCAGATGTGATGATGAAAGTGTTGTGTGCTGTGCTTCATGCTTTGAGGGGGGGAAAGAGCGCAACCGCTGTTGCAGTCTGGGCGATTTAAAGCGGAGCGCATTCCTGCACAGCGCTCACAGCGGAGGACGAGCCGCGGTGAAACGCAGACCGCAACGCCTCACAGGGGCCGGGAGCTCACCGAAAAACCTCAGATTGGAGGTGGGAGGAAGTGCCGGGTGCCGCCTGAACGTAGCGGGTACATGTACATCAGCCTCGGCTGAGGGTATCGTTGTGTGTTCGAGGACTGTGCGCCGCGATGTCGGAGTTTCTGGTGAGTCTACTCGGGGAGCGGCTCGTCAACAGCGAGAAAGCCGAGGTGGACGTGCAGTCGCTGGGCGCCAAGCTGTCCCTGGTCGGGCTCTTCTTCGGATGCAGCCTGAACGCCCCGTGCAAGCAGTTCAACGGCAGCCTGTGCGAGTTTTACAGCAGGTTCAAAAAGGCGTCTGAGCACAAGGACAAATTGGAAATCGTCTTCATCTCGTCTGATCAGGACCAGAAACACTGGCAAGACTTTTTGCAGGAGATGCCATGGCCTGCGTTACCTTTCAAAGACAGACACAAAAAGGTAAGACGGGTTGTGGTGATGAAGAGGAGCACTGCTTATTCTCTGAAGAGGTTTTTACTGTGTTTAGCGGGCAGGAAACAGCCGGTAAACCTCCTGTAGGCCATGTCTGCTTCTTCTGTCACTGCACAGGTGTATGAGCTTTAATTTGGGTCATGAAATTGGTTTCCTTACACCATTAACCTCTTTCTAGTGCCTCAACTGTGGCTTTAATCACCAGGACTTCTGTCATCTCAAAACTATCTGTCTCTAAACCAAGTTAAACAAATGTTAATATAACAACTGTGTGTGGTAATATACACTAAATCAAATTTAATAAATCCAGTGGTTTTAGATCAGCCACCTTCCACATTCAGCTGATGGAAAATGAAAAGGACCTGTGAAATGTCAGCAGTGTTTGCAGAGAAAAAATATTAGAAATGTAGTGAGAAATAACTTTTTTTCATTTTACCCTTTTGATAACAGTCCAGTGAGGGAATCATTTATCCACTGACCAGATTTAATCAAGATTATCTAAATGTGGCAGGCCAGACATTCCTAACTTATTAGCAGGACAGGAACGAGAGAGAGACTTAATTTCCTTTTTGCCTTATCATTTCTGAATACGTACTGGCACTTAATAGTTTAGTTAAACATCTCTGAGCACTGCTATCATATTATCCACATTGCTGTATGTGTGGTAGTCTGCCCACTGAAGGCCTTTTTACTTTGCCAGCATCTCATCTGTAGCTTCTTCTCCTGGTTATCTAATGGTGTCAACAATGCAGCGCCTGGAGGGTTTCTACTTCACAACTTTGATCTCTCTCTCTCTTATAAACTACTTTTATATTTCTCTGTGAATCATGAGGTAGCTTGATTTTAATTTTCTGTGATTTATACTTAAGAAAAATTGGTGTAAATATTTGCTTTTCTGTGGAAATATACACTCAAAATTGATATTTTTTTATTTTTATTTGCCATCTTATTGATAAACTGCTTCAATTTTACTGTAAGCTAATATTTTGATGGAGTTTTTGAGGAAGCTTTTGTATCTAAGAGAAATGTTGGCAGCTTCTTTTGTGCGTCGCTAAATCTACCACAGAAATCACTTGCAAACATCTAGTGGATAAATTACTGTAAAAAGAAATGCATGAGGTAGAACTTTCTTTTACCAGATAGGAACTCGTATGTGCAGCCACATCTTTCAAACGAAAGAAAGGAAGACAATGTGACATACACAGTGTGTGTGTGTGTGTGTGTGTTGCAGGAAGTCAATGGGCCAACCTAGTGTTAGCACAGCTCTCTTTCTCTTTTACTAAATCTTAATGTAATTGCAGATGAGGCATAAACAAAGATGCTGCGGTCAGCTTTATTTGCAGTCATGCATATCAGGGATTGCTGAGTTTGCAAAGTAAAAAGCTGCTATGGATTTAAAATTGCCCAAATGCAGGTAAAGAGGGTTCTGACCTCTAGGCCTTTAAGAGGAAATATCTTAATATAAAACAGCCCACAATAAATTAAGCTATTTTCAAGCTCGGTTATTTCATAGAACATATGTGTATAATCATTGTGGTTTAACATGTGGAGTAGCCTGCATCTTGTCTTTAACACAAGCTGTGTTTTGTTAAAAAAGGATGCATCTTTTTCAGTCTAACCATGTTCAGCCGATTCAGATCTAACTGTCCTTTGTGCAGGTGAGGCACGACTCGGACTGCATCATTGTCTTGTAAATTCTTTCAGATTGGCAATGATGATTTCCGTTAGACGTCATAATGAAGTCCAGGCGTGAATAAGGCTGGGGGATGACAGCGGGGTGGGGGTTGTCTTGTTGTCTGGGGCGGAGCACATCCATCGCCACAGTGCAGCAGCGTTATTGTGTTCTAACTGCTTGTGGAAAATGTCTGTGGCATCAACGTAACCATTGTTCCTGCTCTTGTTGGTGGTCTATCGGCTGCGTCGGCCTTATGAGAATACAGCAACACTGTTGTGTGTCTGTGTTTTGCAGAGGCCTGCAGTTTTGGTTCGATTTGGACTTCATCCAACCTTCGGCCTATTCTCTCTCACCATTATGACACAGCAGTGAAAATTCATGTTTCAGTCAGCAGCTTTATTATAGTAGCGGTATTTTATAAATGTGACATCTCCAGAGGCAACCAGAGTGTGTCTTTGCCCCTAATCATCCACTAGTTAATTAATGATTTATGCATGTTGGCATTTAAATTTTATTACCACGGTACAGCTATGATGCTGGAATCTGTGCGTTCATTTCCTCTGTAGCCTTTCTCCTGTCCACGTGATTGGTGTTTATCTCTGGTTGACCTGATGTGTTTTTATTCAGGCAGTTGATTTCCTCTTTTTTAATTAGTTGTAGCACTTCAACAATTAGTCAATCAACAGAAGATGACTCGGCAACTATTTTGATAATCAATTAAATGTTTTAATAATTTGTCAAGCAACAATGTCAAATACTTGCTGGCTCAGATGTGAGGATTTGATACTTTTCTTTATGATAAACTTCATGGCTTTGGGTTTTGGACTGACGGATATCAGATTTGGCTGTTGGAATTTATAATGGATACCGTTTACTTTTTAAAAAAGATTTTATTTGACAAATCAATGAATGAAAATAAATAAAAATAATTGGCAAATAATCCACAGATTAATTGATAATGAAAATACATTTTAGATGCGGCCGTAGTTAGTTATGTTATGCTAGTTACTATCATGTGGGGGATTATGTGTGATGGTGAAACATAAGGTGGTCAATTTAGGACAAAGACGCATACAGATTCACTTCGTAATTATAATTAGATGTGTCTAATTCAAGCGCGAGATTCATATTTTGCCAATCAGGAAGTGTGAAGTTAGCCGGTGACGGCATTAGACAACATATTGTCTCTCTTTTGGCCCTGAGTAACGGAGGAAAGCAGACTGCTGAAGATGTCCTGCCATGTCTGGATGTGATCAGTACCTGAAGATGATCTCGTGTATGTATGTTTGCTGCAGACTGACCTAATTGGTGGGTGATGATGACCCAGCGGAGGGCCGTGTTGATGTTGTGTGGCCTCCTCCTTCCTCTCCTCTCCTCTCACACTCACTTTGACTTCTGACTGCAAGCTGAGCTCATCTCCTGAACGATTCACTCTCTCCTCAGTGTTGTCTTTCAGAGCTTCACCGCCCACCTAAGAATCTCAGACTGTACTTCCCCCTCCTCCTCCCTCTGCTCCCCTTTCTCTGTCCTGTACTGACTTGGCTGTCCTATTTTCTTTTTACTCAGGGGTTATCCGGGCCTTCCCGTTGCAGGAAACGTTTGTTATTTAATCAAGAAATGGTACTGACCCTGATTAAATGCAGAGAGAATGGAAAGTCTGGTGTTGTCAACTTAAAGTCAAGGCCAATCTTTATTTAAACTGGAAAAAAAGGTATAAACTGTCATGTAATTCTCTGGTGGTTTTGTAACCACCATAAATAGACTTCATGTGCATGTCTGTTTTGTTTTATATAAAGGTTGCAAAGTAGTCAGTTTTAGACTACTTATTTGAGTGGACTTGGAAGTAGTCTTTCTAATTTGATCATTTCCATTCTTAAGGTGGCGTCACTCTTAAAGCCAGACAGGCCAAGAGGTCAGAACGTTGTCTCTGAACAGCGTAGGATATATCCACCAGTGTTTGTCTTGGGGGACCCTCGAAGAGCTCGTTCTCAGTGAGTCGGTCGTCTGCTAGTTGTTCAGGGACAGCCAGCTGTCTGGCTGCCTTGGCTTGCTGGCACTGCCTTACATGGACTTGTGCAGCAGAGTTTCATGTAAATCAATTAAAGCCTTGGCCAACGCGATGTGAAAACCCAACTTGACCAAAGGGGGAGAACAAGCCGAGATGCTGTCAGAGCTGTTCCTGCAGGAGTCAGAGGGGGAGAGGATCACATCACAGTGAGAGAAAGGCCTCTTGTTTGAGTCCTCCTGGTTGGCGGTTCTGCTCTGTAGCCGGCCCCCAGAGGCAGGACGCCCGCTCACTCGGCTCGCAGCCAGGGGCTACTGGTGCAAGGGGCTTCAGAGAAGGGCAAAGGGCGCCTTTCACCACTATGTCACTGATCTGCAGTGCACCCAGCCCATCATAGCTCCTTGCCCTGCGACAGTAGAAATGACTTAAAAAGGAGATTAAATGTTTTATCTGCAGGTGCGAATTGTCTCTTCTTGATCTGTCAGTGTTTTTTCGGGCCTGCATCGTTGGATGTTTCCTCCTTTTGTTGTGTTCACTCACGCAGTATGGGCTAATAACGTCAACCGAATGAGACACTTTTGAGGCTTCTGTGATGTGGCACATCTGTAATTGAGCGCTTTAGAGTTAATTGTAGGATTCAGAGGGGATGCATTAGTCATCGGTTTCTGCTGTAGTCCAGCTCATGGGAACCAGCTTCACGCACGGTATCAGCAGGATGTCAAACTGAGATCTTAAGGATCACCGGCTAGGCAGTAAGAAAAAGAAATTTAACTGCTCCTTAAGAGTAGATCTAATCAGAATTCCACAACTGGAATTAAAGTTAATAGACAGTTCTAAAAAATATGCAGAATGTGTGAGATGCAGAGACTGTGACTTCACCCCAGGAATGTTAATAAAGGATGATGTATGCTGAGTGAAAACTGAATCACTCAGTGCAGTAGCCCTGCATTGGTCAACAGGAGTGGCCTCATATGGCCCACTCCATCAAATAAAGCTGTGAACCTGAAACGGTGGCACTCTCTTTAAGATTCCTAAGTGTGATCAAAGCACAAAGGGTTTAATAAGAAGCCTATTATGAAGTTGGCTGTGGGACTAAATGGAGAATTAGCTAATCCTTACATCAAGGCATTTGACCCGGGGCAGATTATAAGACTAGTGAAATCCTGAAATAACAGTAAACCTAAAGTCTGACTACTGGAGGAGGTGTGACTTACAATTTTGAGGAATATCAAGCAAAAATATTATATATTATATTATAACCCCCCTCAGAAACAAAGTATCAGTACTTTATTCTATTGCATTTTGAAAATATTTTTTATATAGAACTTGCTTCTTAAAGTTTGGGCAGGTTTTTTCTGGCTTTATGTTGAAAATATTTAATTATGGTGTAGATTTAAGCAAAAGAAGCTGTGTGTTGACATAATATCTGTAACTAGATAGTCATTTTGTTTAAATTACATATTATGACTTCTTCCTTACATAGCAAAAAGCACAGGAAGTGCTTCAGACATTCATCAGGCATTTATTCGATAAGGATTTGCATCTCTGTATTCTGCCCTTCAGATATGATTGCGTACGTTTATTTCTGTTAGTTTTTTGTGTCAGCTCAACAGCTAAAACGCTGGTTGTGCGTATGGATCCCTTCTGCAGCAGAATGCCATTTGTTTCCTATTAAAGATCTGATGAGAAGAGAGGTGCTAAGCGTATGTAGCATTATAATTTAAATGCAGCTGTGAATGCACCGTGGCTTTGGTAATTACTTCTATTCACACATACCAGTGGGCTTTTTGTGACGCTTGCGTTTCAGTAGGCTGACCTTGTGGAGACTGTTACCTTGACTCTGGCTTAAAGTGTGCATGTCTGGCTGCAGTGCTGTAGTTTAATGTGACTCCATTGTCCTGCAGCTGTGAGGCCTTGTTGCTGTGCGCCATGTTTGACAAGAGCTTATGTAAAGAATGTGGGCAGACACCTGCTCCACTGAAGCCGTTCAGGGCCAGAGGGCATGGAAACTGTGTGTGTTTGTGAGGGCCGTGCAATGCCAACTGTTACATCTCACACCAACAAGCTTGTGTTACTGTCTCCTTTCACTGCCCATTGTGTCCTCTTTACTGGGAGATCTGTAATATTATGAGAGGCAACAATAGAGATCTCATCAGAGGTGAAGTTCAAAGGCTTAAGTTACCCAAGTGAGAGTTAAGGGAACAGTCGCACTGTGTGTCTCATAAAACCCCTTCCCTCTTGCAACTCAATCTATTTTTACTTCCGTTATCTGCCCGTTAAAAGACAACACACAATAGCTGTAAGGCTGCGACCTCTGTCTGCGGTTCACGAACCACTGAAACGATACTCTGGGATTGACTTTTCCTCTTTGTCCCGGTGCTCTCCAGCTGGACTGCTCCTGGACTCTGTGTGGTTTTCAGTCAGGACTTTCCAAAGCGGAGTGACGTTAAAGATAATAGACATGGCTAATGTGTTCACCGCAGTGTCTGCTCTCAATGAGAACAACAGATGATTCATCCGCTTGCGAACGTTATCCCAAACCAGCCGAATTGTTGCATACTTAGCAGTCAAATCATCCAAACTACTGCAGCAGAAAGTTCAGCCTGCGATTGCTTGATAATTTTGGATTCGACTGATGACAGGAAAGCAGCTTAGACCAAGCTTCTTTCCACAGAAATAAGCAGATGGTTGTTATTCCAATTCATAAATCCACCATCATCTGCCATGTCTGTCTTTTTTTCTTTTTAATGCTATTGCTGTTGTATTCGGGAGGTTTATTCCTCCTATTCTCTGAGCAGAGAACACTTCATGGACGGGTTGTTGTGCCTGGACCCTCCCCCACTCAATCCTCCGGTCTCTAATTGCCCCACACCGCAGCTCAGCAGCCCTCTCCAACATAATAACAGCACAGCCGCCCCAGGGGCATCCTGCCATCCAGAGCTGTCTTTCGTCTTCCTTTTGTTATCTCTCCTAGATAGAATGTTGGCTCTTTTGTGATTGCCCAGTTTCCCCCTCATCATCACCACTGCTCATATTTCTTAAGCCAAATGAAAAAGACACAATGATGGATATGTGCCGTGGACCGTCTGCACTCACTGCAAATGTTCATCTTTATCTCTGACACCCGATGAACCCTATCTCCTGCAGGATATCTGCTCTATCAGTGAGTGGCAGTGTTGATTTGATGTAAATTTATTCATAGTATGAAATTTTCTGGCATGACAAGTTTCCCCTTGGACGATAACCCTTTCCCTTCCATGTGACCACCACCCCGCTCCCAGGATGGCTGCACTGTTGTGTATATGCAAGCCGTAACCCCCCCCCCCACTATGGTGTTTTCATCCAAGTGTAAGTGCTCCTGCAGCTCCTGCTCCTGTCTGAAAAGAAGCTCGCCGTACAAAGAGACCCACTGTCTCAGCGTGTAGCATGGCACACTGGCACCAGCCCCGCGGTCTTGTCTACAGTGTTGCTGCTGCATGTGGCGAATGGATTCTTGTCTGCGCTAGTGCATGCTTGTCAGATGCTAAAGTGGGGAGAAAAAGGTAGCTTGGCTTCTTGAAATTAAAGGCGGTTTTGTTTAATGTTACCTAAATCATTGTATTTTGTCACAAATCTAAACCTCTTCTATTTTTACACTGAGCTTGATTTGGCTACATTTAAATAGTGAACTTTGGTGATTACCAACCTCTTACCAAGGGGATGCTTCTGCAGTTACCAAAGGGAACATGGAAAGATTGTGGAGTATCTAACCAATGGAGAAAATTAAATTAGTATTTATTTAAAAAAATGTCCTCATCATGTGTTTCCAAATAAATTCCTTCTTAACCTTTTTATGCCACGCCTTTACTAAATACATAGCTAACAGCTAGTTATTTGGGACCAGGCTATTTCCAGGAACAGATACATTCATTATGAATGTTACATCCCCGAGTTTGCTACAATGTAAAACCTCCAGTCTTACTTCCTTCATCGTTCTTGAATGTACTGTAGCATGGATAGAGAGCATGCCACTTGGCAGTGTAACAGTTAATAGGGGTCCCCTCTCTATACACTGCACAGTGTGTACTTGTAGTGGTATAAATGCACTCCTAATTAATATGTCTCATAGATCTCAAGAGCTCACACTCTCAGCAACACACCCGCCAGGTGTGAAGTTGATCGGAGGAACGGTCATCAGGACAATCAAAGAGTCATGCACACATTCAGACGGCTCCTTCCATTTCAGTTAGATCCTCAAAATAAAAGATGAACAATTAATGGATAAACGGCTAATGAAGGAGGAAAGCAAACTTGACCAAACCTAAATATTGATAATTCAACTGTAAAAAAAAATTTAAATGAACACATTTGGAAGATGACCGGTGTTGATGAGTGTTTGATGAGGATGTCAGATGAAAATGGTTGCGTATGTTAACTGCTGGGCTGTGATGTGAGGGTAGGACCAGTAGCTGTGTGCATATAAAGACCGAGAGGGAAGAGAGAAATGATAATCACTACCTGAATGTGGATGGAGAAAATGCTCCACTCTGCTCCTATTTTTTGGGCTTTGCAGGCCTCCAAAGGCTGCATGACAGAGGACAGAGCAGCATCCAGCCCACATCTTCTTGGAATTAAAGAGAGATATACCATATGAGGGAAAGGCAAAGCAGTAAATCTTATTTATTGTCTGTCACTGTAATCACAAGGTAGGATTTTAATATTGTTGATCGACTTGTGAGACAACTTTATGTGATTTTTCCATACGAAACATTAATCATGATCTACTGTGCTTCTGGCTTTTTATTTTATTTTTTTCCACTTATTCTAACCTCTCAGTGCAAGAAGAGAGACTATGGAAAAGCAATGTTGTAGATGGCACAAACAGATACAGATGAAGAAAGTTATAAAGCTGTGATATCTTCAGTATGAGACTGTGGTCAAAATACTCTTTCAGTTCTATTTTTTTTCTGAAGGGAATATTCAACATTTTGGGAAATACTGGTTCTGTGAGAGACTGAGTCTAGCTAATATTCATCACACAGACGTGACAGTGGCGTCTTCTCATCTAACTCTTGGCAAGAGAGCAATTAAACGTACTTAACCAAAATGTTGAACTATTCCTTTAATGAAATACTGACAGTGCTGGGTATTATTTTAAATGTGCCACATCTCAACAGTGACATCCTGTGACAACTTGTCAACATGTGCATGTACTCATGCCAACCCCAGTCACTCAGCAACGGACAGACTGAAGATGTTCACTGAGCACCGGAGGGAACGGAGCAATATTAAAATCCAGAAATAGAACTTTGTAACAGTCTTTTTTGACTGTTGAAAGAAGCTTGCACTCCAGCACCTCGTCTCCACTGGGAGATCAAGCCAAGTCACCCAATCTTCTTTTTAATTTTAACTTGCTAGTTCACATATTCATACATACTGCTACATGTTTAAAAAAAAGGGTAATGTTTAAGCATTGCTGACCTCTCATAATTCAGATAATTTGAGTCTAATTGTTGGCTGATCCTCAGTTTGGTCGTAGGCAGATGCCACATTTACAATGAGCTGTTAATCTCCTACAGGATAATGAGCCAGCTGAGGATACATCCTATGTCTAATAAGGTCAGATGCCACCACAGACAGCCTCCCACAAGAATCTCTCCCATAATATTGAATCAGCACGGTAGCAAGTTAAGAGTTTTAACAGCTGCTGACAGAATGGGGAATTATAAGTAAGCATCTTTTTAAATATACTTTGAGTTCGAGCTCAGCAACTCAGCTAGACTTAAGAATTGTGTAGCTAATTTAAATGCTGTCCTTGCTAAGTTAAGTGGAGGAAGAATGGAGGGGAGTCTGGCTGAAGCAGATCTCATGGCCTGTAGTTTGCTCATTATTTTTGTAATAACCAGAGAGTCACTTGGAATCATTTGCAGGCGCGCCCAGCTCCTGCTCCTCCAGGAGATTGCACACAAACATGCATTCTTGAATTTGGACCATTTAATATGTTTCTTTTTTGGTTATTTATCCAAATATTCCAAAATCCAAAATGCAGCCATGTTACTGCGCCTGTGTCATTTGACGCCACGCTCCCCACATAATGGCACACTACATATACTTGGACAAATGGAGAGGTTGATATTCCCAGTTGGTATCTGTCATAGCGTGTGTGTGCATGCACGCCCAAGTCACATGATTCTTTAGAATACATTTGTGAGCTATTACTCAAGGTCACTGGTGGGCAAGCTAATCTGGAAAACAAATAATGGTGCTGCAGTGTTGTCATAAATTGATTCACGCTGTTGTATTATCAGTAACATTACATTATCAGTGTGAGACTGGGCTTATTTTTCAGCTGGTTGCAGAATATTTACTAGCACTGAGAGCCTGTGGCAGAGTCACCGTCTTTAATGGGCCACACAGATGTAGGACGTCCTCCATGTTTATGCCAGTGGTTGTATGTAATAAATAGTGATTTTAGTTTCAATGATTTTAAATCTACTATTTTGTAGAGTTTGTATGTTTGACATGTTATATCCTGACATGAATTGCTTTTTGTTTTTGTAGAAAAAAATTAGTGCAGTCTTTCAGACCTTGTACCTTTTTTGATCTTACATCTGGGTGAGTGCAATATTCGGGAATTTCCTAATTGTACAAGTGACGGTTTCAGCAGCAATGTTTCCGACATTTATGAGATGATGTGGCTCAGGAGACATTGAGCAACATTAGCACTAATTTGTGCTGATGGGTTGTGTTTCTGGCCACTTAATGAATGTGAGTCAATCACTTTTTTTTTTTTTTTGCTGTTTTGGTCTCCACCAACTCTTAAGGGAAATATTTGGCTCTTTTGCAGCTTAATACTCCACTCCACACCACTGGGCAGCTATTGTTGGTTTTTAGATTTTCATCAGCACTGATGAGAGCGGTGGTAGTTAAACAAAATGTGAAAGTTGCGCGTCATGAAACCAAAACAAAGAGCGAACAGATGCTATGAATCTCTGCGGATTTGTTACATTTTGACAGATGATTGATGGCATGCATCTGTTTTCAGAAAACACACAATTCTGTCCAACCTAAAGCGTTGAGGCTGTGCACAGAACAGTTGCACACAATGTAGTGAGTGGTGAAATCCACCTTGTTTGTTCACTTCAGCTGCAAGTAAAGTAAACAAGCACAGAACTTGACCTTGCTGCAGAGCAACACATGGAGTCTGTATAATACACAAGAGCAACAGGCCAGATGATGCACTGATGGAAGCGCATATGGAAGTATTGGCAATGTTTCTGGCAGTAACAGGGGGAAAAATTAGAGGAAAGACTCATGAAGGCTGAGTAACAATAATCATGACAGGAAGCAATGGTGTCATGGGAGGTGCTGATTATCTGTGTGAGAGGGATTCTCTTTGAACAACCTCTGAGGGAAGAAGTGGCCTTGGATTCCTCCTAGCAGTGTTTTCTGTCTTCTGATGCTTGCTTGTGCGCACATTTCTTCAGCTGTCACATCCCATTTTGAAATCGGCTACACCACGTCTTTGTTCAATAAAAACCCAGCCGCATGCATTCCACACATATTCCAGCTCATGTAGTTGCAGTGAGGAATGTGTTCGTCAGAAAAGGCTCACACAAATCATCAGACACTTTTAGTGGTTGTGAGAGAGGACCCCCTGCTGAGGTTGTGCTGTGGCTTAGCTCTGCCTCTGTGTTGGGGGCTAATCGCTGTTTTGATTAGTCTTTTTTTGCCCAATCTGTTTGTACGGAGCACCGATCCCACGGCCATGTTGAATGAAAGGGTTTATCAGCTTAAGCCTGTTGTAAGGAGCACGAGAGGTCTCATCTTTTCACTGAGGAACTAGAGCAGCCCTCGGACACAAGTGTCCAGCCAATTAGCGACGCCAGGGCCTCAAAGAGAGATTACTGGCACACGGAGTCCTAGCCGGCTTCTTTCTAGTGCCGCATATTGTTCACTTGATCGGACACGTGATGATTGGTGCTGTTTTCTCAAACCACAGAGGAGGAAATAGCTGAACGCATTCAGAGGGCTCTTATCAGGGGAAGATTCTTCAAACTATAGACTCCAAAAGAGACTTTAGGCCCACCATCCAGGATTTCACTGTCCTGAATCTGTATCCATTCTGACTCTTTCAAGGACTTTTCTGGGTTTACTTATTCACCCTGTTTGCCAGATTTAGAACCAAAGAAACCTCCAAATGATGATAACACATCTGGTGTGTTTTTATAGCAGGATGGTAGGAATTTGGGTAAGCTGCAGATATTTAGGGCTGGGGGGGGCTTTGTGCTTCTAATACCATGTGCTACATTGTAATGGTCATATTTGTGGCAGTTGTGAAAATGAGCTACCTGGGGTTCAGCGACTGGTTGATGCACACTGTAGAAGACATACATCTACCTCAGTGGCTCCACTTTTCAATATCTCTGTTTGTATTGGGCTGTATAGGCAAAGTTGTACATCACTAAGGATGACTGCAGAATTTAAATAACTTTGCTTTTACACCTTTTGCTGGATGAGCCAAAACACACATTCCCATGTGGCTATTCTAGTCATAAACAGTTTCTCAGTTGATTTACTAATTGATATGATATATTGAGTGACATAAAACTAAATGGTTCAAGGTCTAGCTTGAGCAAAAAAAAATTGCATGAGGATCACGATTCCACAGATGCAGCAAACACTCACATCATTTTCATTTGGCTATAACTCAGCATTTGATGTATGAATTTAATCCAACAACCTCCCTGAAGTAAAATAAAAATATAGCTTTTTTTTTTAATCTATAATTTGCACTTTACGCCCACATATATCACTTTATGATTGGATAATGGAGGCTTCAAATTCAATGCCAGAGCAATTACTTTAGTTTGGATCAGTAGTGACTGTGACCTACAATTTGATTGCATGAACTCTTATGGCTACTTATTCAAATAGCATGTCAAGTGATGGAAGCAGAGTCAGCTCTAGACAACAGGTGGCCCCAGGCAAGATCTTCCCTTAAGATCCTCCTTTAATTTGCTTGCAGCTGAGAACTATATACTACAGTTCTCCGTTTTTATCGGCTATACTATATTGTGTATATAACTACATGAAAACTAGAATTTGATTTAAAGGCAACGTGACAACTCTTAGATATTGTACTATCACGATGTGGCAAGAACATTCCTGCAGTCTATAAAGTGACTATTATCTGTCATTCGATAGGCATTCATGAAGAATTGTGCTCTCTGACCTTAAATCGGAGGTCTCAGCAACATCCTCAAGGCAAGTCTTTCTAAACTGTCTGTCAACGTTGAGGGTGACGGGCAAGTTGGAAAAGTAGAAAAACAACCTAGCCAACACTCAACAGCAGTATTACAATTCAAAATAACCTAAAATGACTACAATGCTCACTCAACACATAAAATGAATATTGTTGATGTAAATGAATAAATACACCAACAGAACCGACTCTACTATACACAGATGTTATCTGTTATTTCTCTAATAAGATGATTTGCCAATTTACTTGAGTACACAAACAGAATATTTTCCATTATATAAGAAAGGGGTTTTGTCTGTCAGCAGCAGTGTAATTGCTTCCGAGTATAATCTTTGGCTGATGTTTTCCTGTGAATTGCTAAAGATTATCTGTATCACTTCCTTCATTAACAGTGAATGACTACATACCTGAATCCAGAAGGTGGGGATCATATGGGGATTGGAATGTCTAGCTGATAAACAAATGCACTCCACTAATTAAGCTGACTCGACTGCATCCGGGCACTGTAGCACCGCGGCGACCAGTGGTGATTTCAGCCACCCTCAACAATGCTTGTGATTCCACCAGATGTGCCACAGTGTGCTTCAGGGATGTCCTGGAAGCGGCTCTCCCTTCTGCTTTGCTTTAAATATGTCCATGGTCTATTTTCGACGAAAACGGCGTCAAGCTGCCCAGAGCAGAACGAGCTGGGCAGGAAGTCAGACACATGAATGGTATAGAGCGTTCAGTTTTCAAATTAAAACACCTTTTGAAACTGGGCCCCACGTAATGAGGGGCCCAGTGTGTAGGGCGGGTCAGCTTTAGATAGAAGAGATATGATATTAGGGCACAAGACCTGCATTGTTCACTAAAAGTTTTAAAGTTTAAAGCTTATGAAGCATTCCCCTTCATGCCTGTGTGGCACATCTGGCACATTTACATGATGTCAATTAATGTGCATTGACTCTTCTTCTCATATCCATATACAAACAAACATGGCCGTAGAAATGTAACGCTACATTGTTGAACAGGCTTTCTCAGACATTCATTGTTTCCAGTTATCCTAGACGTGTACAGGACTTGAGGTTCATGTCTTCCTCTGACGGAAATGAGCTCGCAGAGAGCACAGGAGCTTAAAAACGAGACCGTTTCTGCTGATGTGACTTGTAGCCTGTGAAGTGTTAAATTGAGTCAGGAGACCGCGCGAGTGTAGGAAGAGGATAAACGCAGACAAAATGCTTAACCCTCCCTCTGCTCCACAGCTCACCAGTATGTCACTCGCCACCTGCTCATTTGACAGCGCTGCGGGTTTTGGAAGCAGCAGGTGTGCTCTTTAAGCCCAATGGTAGCAGGTTCTGCTCTGTCAACCCCGGGCTGTGTGTTGTGGTCAGCGAGGCTGCTTTTTCTAAAGGTGGAATATGGACTATACTGAGATCTGTCTTTAGTGTAGCCGCATCAACAGCCAGCTGTTGGTGCCCCCCCACCCCCCACCCCCACCCGCAGAAACGTACAAAGTTGATGAACTGAGGCAGAAAAAAAAGACAGATGAAGGTTATATGTTAGGAATGTCAGGGTTCCTGCCAAGTCATATACCTATTCCCCTTCTCTCTTTTTCATCTGTCATATAATTATGGGGTGCAGCAAGAGCCAGAGGTATGCACTATGATTTTAAAAGACTGAAAGGAGGGGAAACTAAAGAATTATTGCTGCAAATGAAAATACGACTACATTTTTCTGGTGTGAATGAAACCAGGCTGAAAGAGAAAGGTGAGACCCAAACCAGAAGGCAACGTTTTTGATCTGCACTTCTTTCTCAGAGTGCAAAGAGTAGCCAATTGTAGCTGAAAGCCTACATGTGGAATCATTTCTCTCCTGTCCACACTGCGTCCTCTATGTGGCCAAACCCCTTGAGAAACAAAGGCATCTTCGTCACTTCATCGCTTCCCCCCCTCAACGCTTTGTTGCTCCAGGTGTTTGCTGTCTGAGCGGTCGTGATGAACTGCAGACAGAAACCTCGTCCAATATGTTTGAAAAGGATAGAAATCCAGAGAAAAATATTAGCCAGAAGTTTCTGCAAGGCTGTCAAAATTCTCACAGGTGCCTTATGAAACTCTGCTTTTTCTCAGTCAGAGTTTTTTTTTTAAGCTTGAGAGGCTGAGAGGGTGCAAGGAATCCTCTTAACTTTGAGGTGAGAGAAAAAAAATCTGGGTAGGGACCTGGCAGTGGGCTGGAGATATGTCCATAATGTTTACTGTAATTGCACTCTAATTACTGGCATCAGAGCATAATCACATATCAAAGCGGCATTTGACATCGCTCGTGCTAACAGGCTATTATTGAAGGTCTCGGTGTGTTTTTTTTTTTTTTTTTTTTAAGGTAGAGCCATTCCCACAAGGCAGAACTGACAGATTTGACAGTTCTGAGGTACAGAACAATCTATAATGCTTTGGGAATAAAGGTGGGGCTGTACATTTTCTTGCTTTCAAGGGCTCCTTTTAACATGTTCTTCCTTTATCCAATCTCAGAAAGTGAAAGCAGAGCCAAGCTAAATATCTGGCGTGGCCTCAAAATTCCAAATATTTCCACGGAAAGGACGGCAATTTATGTGAGTTCATGGATAGAGATAACAGATTGCATGTCTTCTGTGGCCGGTTAGTTGCCAGCTTTCAGAAATGGGTGTACCACACGCTGCCCTGGAATATTGGGTAATAATACACTGGGGTTTCTCAAGTGTGACCATTTTGAACTTGAGTCCTCTAGTTTCAGATTAGTGCCTTGGATCTTTACAAAATGGAGCAAGAGCTGTGCTGCTGAAGGTATACACTAAATATTTTAAGTCCTTTTGTCTCTTGCAGGTGTGTCAGACTGTTTAGCCTGATTTCATTGTGACTTGGTTGAATAGCTTTCAACTCTTTCTTGCCTTACAGCCTCCCGTCGAGGGTGGTCTTTTTCTGCTCTTCCTTTTATCCATTCAGCTTCCCTTCCGTTGTGAGACCCTTTCGAGTTATTTTGGCCTTGAATCATCTTTTAATTAGGCTGCCTTCTGCTCCTTGATGATTCCTGTTTTTATGGTTGCACCCACAGGACATTAGAATGTAACCCAGAAGAGTCAGAGACAACCTTGCAACCTTTTTTCCCTTTTTCCTTTGCTGAAAGACGGCAAAGAAAAGACGGAAGGAAGTGGTACATTTTCAATGATCCGCACCATCTTTGATCTTCAAATTGCAGCCATTACATGTTATAATATTCCATGTAAAATTCCTCAGATTACCATACTTTTGATGTTCATTCAGACCCAGCTTTGATATCGCCATGGTTTTGATTATGAATGTAACTCCTGATTTTGCGTAGCATTTATGCCATACAATAACAGTTACTACTGCTGCTCATTATGCAAACACCCAGCTAGCACTTCTCTATCTGAATGATGGAAATGTGTTCCAGTCACACTGTGTTTATTTAGATGCCAGAGGGAAATATGCTGGTGGTTTTGGGGTTTAGTGGCGCGGGCGATGTTTAATGCAGTTTGTGTACTTGGCACTAAGTTAACAGATTGAGAGACAAGAAACAAGAGCGAGGCTTCAACCACGATCCTGGGCTGGTTTTGTGTTTGCCAGTGGTGAAGTGTGAGCAGCTGTAGGAGGATGCCAGCATGAGGACTGAAATAATTACTGCAGTATGCTGGCTTAGTCAACACCGTACAACTGCAGCTGTGTTTCCTTTTGCTGTTGAAAGAATTTCAAAGGATGTAATGTAGCTTCAACTTTTTTTCTTTTTTTTTTTTTTTTTTGGCATGTGGAGCCATAACTACCTAACAGGGATTTGCTGGACTGTGGTGCTATTTTGAAAAGTAAATACAACTTAAAGTTTAATGGTCAGAGGCTGTGACTTGGAGTGGGAACTGACACTTAAGTGTGGACAGGACCACTCCGAAGATTTATTATCGACCTGGTGGGCTTGGACACACACTTGTGCGCTTGCACCATATCGCCATGTTGTTTTTCTTAGACTCCACCCACGCAGCAGTGTCCTCTTCCCATCAACACAAAGGGGAGCAGGGCGAGCAAATCGGGTCAGGTTTCTTTCTCCTTTTGCCGTGTATGATACTCTCTGCAGTGGTCTTGAAGAATTTGGATGATTTGTTTCTTCTTCTATGAAGTGCAGAAGTGGATACCAGTCCCAAAGCAGCTTTTAAATTATTATCAATCCTTAAAACGCCTCAAATCTGAAGTATTTCTCCGTCCTTTAAATAGTCATGGTTTAATAAGGAACTAGAGTTTACCACTGAGATAACCTGCTTCATCAGAGCTGTATGGGTGTGGTTTGATCATAACCCCACACCTTGAAGTCCACTTCAAACCAGTGAAGTGCTCGAACAAATTAGCACAGAAAGAAATCTCTAATGCGAAATAATCAAAATCTTTAGAACTACGGCAGAAAAGTGTGTGTGCATGTCAGTTCACGTGACTCTGACTGAGGAAATATGTTTCAGAGCTATTCTATTGTGTACTAAAAACAGACTTGGATGCTCTTGTCACAAATTTGTAGTCCTTTTAATACCGGCACATATTCATCGTTCACAGCCCCAGCTCAAGGTCCTTCTCATAATTGCTTTTACAGACATGGTGGGTTTTGCCTCTGAGCAGCATCCTCCTGCCCAGCTATTTCCCAGATGAGCAGCTCTCTGTCATCTCAGCCTGCCAAACGCAGCCGCTGAAAAATGGAAACACTCTAACAGGCAATCGCTTTGGTCAAAATTATGCTAAACAGGCAGTTCACTCAAATACTGCATTGTGTATATTTTTTGAGCTCCACACATTTTGTGGATCGCACATCTTCATGCATTTTCCCATGCGAGGATGGAGATGTGAACATTAAGTTAGATTACAGCAATTACCAGCAAGGAGTGTGCTTTATTAGCGTGCAGACCTATATATCTCAGAGCTTCCAGTTGTTTATCAGGGAGGCCAGAGTTTTGAGCTCGTTTCCAAAGTGTGTGCCTCTCTTCCTGCACACTTTCTCAGGCTCTAACAATAGCCCCCTCGTCGCTGGCCCCTCGTAATCCTCTTTACCCCCCCCCCCCCCTCCTTCCCTCCAACTTCACTGCAACAAGCTCCCTCAATAGGCCAGGCACCCAACTGTGTTGTCAACATCAACCAATCATGCTGAGAGCTGCTGCAAATTTAAACGTTTTGAAATACTGCAAAGCTGCTTATGTGGAAGTTAAATACTTTTGGCTTTGAAATCTTGATTCCTTTAAGATATTTAACTGAAACCTGTATGTGAGCACAAGAGGATGCAGAATTACAGATATGAGCTTGATTTCCCTGCTGCATACCAGACGGTGGGTGCCATTTTTGCTCACATTATTATTTTATTTGGGCACCTTGATGGCAGCTGGTACATTTGACAACTGATCAAGACCGTAGCCACAGCTCCACTTCCTCCTGGTGTTTTTGTTGTTTTGTTGTTTGTATGGGTTTTTTAATGTCTTCTTCCAGCAGGATGGCCATCACTTCAGGATGCAGTGTGTTTGTCATGCATTGTTTATCACCTGCTTTGATATAGCTCCCCGTTCAACATTGAATCTCAGCACAGAAACCACAGAGACCCAACGGATGCTGAGAAGAAGAAAAAGGGGGAAACAGCGAGTTGTAATACTTCTGTTGTTTCCCTTTTCAAGAAGTGTTTTGCCACATTCCCACTTTGTTGCCTTTGCTTGTGTGCACGTCTGTTCTAAAAATCAATGCACGTTTCTTTTTGTACGGTGGGCATTTCATCTGTATTTCCATGAATCAACAGAGATATTCTCTCTTGGATATTTATTGGCAGTATAGAAGCACCTCAGCTTCAAAGATATTGAGATGTTTTACCTTATTATCACACAGGGGGGTCTGTGGATCTTTTCTTCTTCCCTCTAAATGAGCAGGTCTCTCCTCCATTTGTAACTCTCCCCTGTTTTATTGTCGAAGAGATTTTTTTCAGTTGATGTAAAATGTAATTATTCAGCCATTTATCCGTTTATACATCAAACAGCCTTTTTTCATCAATGGAATGGCAAGTGACGGGTGGTAATTGTAGATCAAGGCAGGGCGCTGGGGAGCCTTGGTGGCCTGCTGCCCCTGGACGGCTGATGTGCTGCTCATGGTGGGAACTAAAAACGGTGGTGCTTATGAAGTCAACCCTTGCTTGCAGCTTCTCTGGCAGTTTGCCCCGTGCCAACCGTACAAGGGCTGCTCTTTTCATCTCAGGCCTCACTGAGTGATTCCTGCCCTCTGCCCCAGGCCGCAACAAGCGCCGTTGTCACTCAAGTTGAGTGAGAGCGAGTGGTGGAGGAGGAGGAGGCTGAAAGGGAGTGACACTCTAGAAATCCACTTCAAACAAACAATTACAGCATGCTGATACATGGATAATAGGCTTTAATGCCTATGCATAGAGGCAGCCTCTCTGGTGAGATGGTATTAATTATTGGTGAGGTTTTGGGTGCTGCAATTGAAAGCCATTTAGCTTTTAGGAAATAGTTTTGTCTATGTGGGAATATGTGTGTGTTTGGATATAGTAGAGGAATGCGAACCCTGTTCTTCCTGAGCACTGGTGCGGCGCGTCATCATCTCCCACAATGCTGCTCAATATATGCAAAGCCGTCTCTTGACAGGGCTTGTTAAGCATCAATACTACACTCCTGCTCCAGAGATTTATTTCAATATGGGCCATTACGGTTGATAAAGTCCCCGCTCAACTCACTGCTCACTCCCTTTTGTGACTTCAGTATCCTTAAAGGAACCACATTTTCTAGCAGCGAAGGTGGATAACCTTCCCACTTCTCTTTACAGCTGAACAATCCAGCATTGTCATGATGAAGATCGTTCTATAGACTGCTGTGGGATGATGGAGATGACCTAATGTTTAACATTAAGCCACGGTGTTGCGAAAAAAGTGGTTTGAATGTCTGATTTCATCATTCAGTGTTTTTACGAAAGAGCACAGTAATAAAAACCACATTAATCAGGGACATCCTTATTTATCTTCATTACTGTCTACATTTATTTTAGTCTGTGTGTGTCTGCAAAGTAAGCATCTTTCCATGTCGAGTTTAGTGTCCATATTTGGCTACAGAGGCCATTTTATGGCCTCTGTAGAATCAGCAGCTCGCCAAAAATAACTAATTAAACTCTTTTTAATTGGTTTATTGTAGACATTAACTTATCTAACATTTATCTAGATATGAATAATTACAGTGCATATTATCATGCAATTTCCTTATTTCACTCATAAAGAGTATAGCACTGATGACTTAAGCATGGCATCAAATGCAGAAAACAGTAACTGTTTCTCTGCTCCTTCCACCGATCTCTTCAAAGTATCTTTTCTTCCACCAGGCAGACGCTTTTAGCCTGAGATATCATTAGTACAATGAAAGGGATCTTTGACCAGGATATCTGCCTTATTTTTCACTCCTCCAAAGCTCGCCTCTGTGCTGCTCATCATGGCCTAATGGCACACAACACTGCAGCAATTAAGCAGCTGTTTGGGATTAATCAAATGAACGTCCCAATGTCTTTTTCTAGATGTTAGGTTTTCCCAGAGAAGGCAGAGAAAGGAGACACAGACATTTTGCTTTTGGGTTCGCCCCAATTAGGAAAATGGGCTTTTAACCTGATTTATGCCTGCAACACTTTATTTTCTGCTGTCCAGTGGCTGTGGCCAAGAGCTTCATGTTTAGTTTAGTTTAGTTTAAAAGTAAAGATATGTATAAAAATAAGCATCTTGTCCACAGAATGTTGGGTCTGTTTGAGGGCCTGTAGACAAAGTCAAAAGTGCTATAGCTCTAGAGGATGGATGCTCTCAACTCTGATATACAATTTCACTGTCACAGAAAATCATCTTGAGGCTGCAGATCTCTGTTGCTAAGGGACCGGGCTTGTGGGCTTTAATGGCTGAGTGGACCCTGAGCAATCTTGTGCAATTACTTCACTTAATCATTGGGATCTAAAAGGAGGGGCTGTGAATTCATTACAGGGTTGACGCAAGAGATGAGCAGTCGTTATAGAGACATAAGCAAAAAATGACAGCGTGCGAAAGACATTGAGTCATTACAAGCCAAGTGCTCATGTTTGGAGGAGCAATTAGCGGTTATTGGATTTCTGTAGACCATTATCGAATGGACTGTGGAACAAAATCAATTATAAAAGCAGCATTGCATCATGTCCCTTTTGTTTTCATATTCCACAGCAATTCCTTGTAGGCCAAAGTGTTTTTTTTTTGTTTTGTTTTTGCTGTATGATGTATGAAAACTGCTGACTGCATCTCGTTGTGGAAACAGTAAGGCAATTCAGGGTGTTTGTGAGCTCATTAAAAATGAAAAAAGGGCAGCATTGTCAGGTCTGTCATTTCACAGGAGAGAAATGCGTTGGAGGGAAAAAGAAAGTGCCCCATACAAAAGTCCAATCTGGGCTGAACCAGTCCAGGCTGGTCCAGTCCTTGGCTAGACCACCCAGACTGATTTGGTGCGCTACACAAATGAACATTGTATTCCTCTGGGAAAAAGATCATGTAGCAGAACTGCTCTCCAGATTCATTTCTTGACATAGACAAAAGGTCTAATCAACAAAACGCTGAATACACTGTTAAGATACCTAATTGCCTCTGACGTCAAATGATTGGTACTTACAAAGTAAGATAATGGTCCAAAGCTGTACATCTTGACAGCTACTGGCCGTATAACCAAATAGTATTCTTGGTCTCAAGATGATGTCTTTTACCTGAGATTTCCTGTGGTCATGATAGTGTTGATGTTCATGGCCCCCAGACAAGCAATGGACCCATTGTCCATTCATACTGTGCCACCATCTGGCCCGAATATTCTATGTGGACACAGTATTAATGTGATGGGCAGATGGGGATAAAATGTGGTGAACACATTCATACCCTTCAGAAGGGGAATCTTTTTCGATTTTCAAAGACTTTCATCTTGGGTCACCCTCAGGTCAAAATCGCAACCTTTTACACACAATATCTCACAGTGAATCTTTGCCATAATATGTCTCATAGTTTTCCAGAAGTGACAGATGTGATGTTGCTCGACGTGTTCGATTCCAGTTTGACTTAACTTTACTTTCTGCTTTAGCCCTACCCCTTTGTACAGCAGTAAAGACATTTTCATATTTTTGTGCCACCTTACATATACTGGATTTCTATTCTCATCCAGTTCTCTGATGTAGGCAAAAACCAGCAAACCTTAATTTATTTATTTCAATGTTAACTTGGTAACTACATGGAATTTATTTGTTTTCACTGTCTACATTCATGATGGGGTACTTCAGCCAAGCCGTGGGGTGTACATTACAGTTGTCATGATACAGTAAAAATATTGTGAAGATCGGTAATGTCAGAACCTTGGGGTCATTTCCTTTTCATATCTTGTTCTAGTCACCCCACGAGGGTCTGGGTGAATTCAAGCTGTTTTTAAAGTGGGCTGTTATGTTATGGGGGTAAATGAAAATAGCAGGGAATGTTTCAGGTCCATAAAGTTTGGGGTGAGCAGGGTTGACATGCAGCAGCAAAGAGCACGCTGTGCGGTCTGCTTGTGTTAAGTTATCTGCCAGAAATTATAAATATTATTTGAGCAAACTCATTTTTAGCCCGGTCATTGCAGTCACTCGTGTGAAGTTGCGACCAGCGAGATCTTGACCAGTTGTTCTGTTGTCTCAACAACTGTGAGTGAGCACATAAACGGAGAGCAAAGAGAGCTGGTTGTGCAGCAGACTCCCATATGGAGTCTCAATTCATGAGAGCACTGGCCTGCTGTTTATATCTCAAAGCTCTCAGCTCAGATATTGCCATACTTTTTGTTTTGTCCATTTAAAGTGTTCTCCAGCTGGATACAAGTAGAAGATGGGAAGTCGCCACCATAATTGAATGCTATGCTGCAGAGTTAGTCCTCAGTAAAACAGAATTGATTTCATGCATGATGCCTGTTAATAAGCATGTGGCTCATCATCTGCTCTCGTAGAGTGAGACTATCTGCATCATGTGAACGACATGCTTAATCCAATATGACCTAACCCACATTCTGCTCTCAGACCTAGCTGGTGGTTTATGTTGGGAAATGCAACCACTTACAAACAGTGTGCTCTGTAGGCCACCGCATATACTATGTGTTTGACAGACCACAGTTTCCTGGTTGGTATTTGGCAGCAACCAGAGCAAAACATGAGCTACAAGGATTTTGATCCAAAGCCCTAAAGCCCAGTGACAACGAAATGGCTGCAGGCAAAGCTGGAATATATTAAGTTCAGTCCAGATGAGTGAGGTGAAGCTAAATCTGTAATTAGACTGAGATTGAAGGTGACATTACAGGTTACACCTCTAGATATTGCCCAGGGCTACATAAAGACCCTAAGCCTTGAAAAGCAGCTTCACTGTGACGATCTCTCCTCTTGGCCATTGTGCGACTGTAACGCAGCCGCCACGCCGCCATGTTCCACCAGCCCAAGGCACAATGAATAACGGTCATCTGTGTGTACGGATGTCGGTTACGCTTGTGTCTGGCAGGATGGGTGTACAATCAAGGAAGCACTTCGTCCGGTTCCTGCTCGTATTCATTACACCGAGTGCCACTCACAGGCTGGAGGGAGCAGGCAGAAATCTGTAGGTTCACTCAATCCTGTTAATGTGGAACAGCATTTAATTAGATCCGCTCTACATCGAGCAGCTGCATCTGTATCTGCAAAGTTACGACACTCTGCATGTTGCTAAACACTGGCGTTAAGGCGGCAATCACATTAATGGCCCTGTAAGAGTAAAAAAAGTGGGTTAAAGCAGGCACACAATGGCTTAAGGTGTCAAGAAGAACATAAGGACAACTTTGTTCGCTGTGATGACATGATTTCTACTTAACATTTTACAAGTGATTTCCAAATGACAAAACAGGACTACAATGATTATTACCATTTCAGATTCCTCAGTGCATTGTTTTTTTGGATTATTCAGTTAATTGTTAGTCTAAAACATTAAAAGCATACTCATTATATTCCCAGAGCGCAAGATTAAGGTTTCAAAATGTTTATTTTGTCAGGCTAACAGTCCATAATGGGGCTGCAACTAACAATTATTTAAATTATCAATTAACCTTGAGATACGTTAATCTCTTTTTTTTTTTTGTCCAATCAAAAAGGTTTTCACATGAGAGAAGCTGCTTTAGAATCAGACTATTTTTCTTTTTTAGCTCTAGTCCCTCAATTTAGATTTAGATTTAGATTTACAAGGAACCTCCCAGGATAGATGTTACTTAGGCTCGACTGATTGTAAATGTCAGTAGGTGGATCTTTGCTGTGGAATATATATTTTTCTCTCCGATTTATAGAAGGGAAAAGCCGAATTGAGGTGTTAACAGACATGATAAATCTGACGCAGGCTTATCCATTTTCAGTCTGTTTTCCCCCCGTGACATTGTTGACTCTAGCACCCATGAAGGAGAGGAGCCTTGCTTCCCGGCCAGGGAAAACAGAGCTAGTTCAGATGATGTATTTTCTGTGTAGTGTTTTTGAGAGAGAACTGTGTCACTGCTCTCCAGTGTGATTTGTCAGAGTCGACATCACAATCCAATTTTCCACAATGCGAAGAACAGGACATACATAAGTACATATTATCCAGCCCTGCTCACTTTCCATTTCTACTGTGTGTTAGCAAAAGCATATAAATGCAGTGTGACTGGCCATTGTGCTGCCTATCACCTTTTCACCCGCTCCTTCCTCATTCCCTTGCCCCTCTGTGTGCTCAATGCATGCCATTACAGTCCTTCATTTAAAAAGAAAAAGAGAGGGTGGAGGGGGGAGAGAAGGGAGGACTGGTGGACTCGAAAGGTGACGAGAGGACTGGGAGATAAAAACCAGGCTGATTTCTATCTTGGTCGAGCTCCAGGCGCAGGCAGCGGCGGGCTCCTTGCTCCCCAGCAACCAGGAGAAAGAGGATGAAGGCTGTAATGTGGCAGCACGGATTGATTCTCGTCATAATCTGTTCCTATCAGCTCTGGTGCAGAGCATAGTTTTGCACAGAAGCACTCGCTGCTTTTCAAAAGGACTGCCTGCCACTTCTCATGCCATTACGCCATGCAACCACATCCTTACAGCCACATTGTCTCATTATTTCTGAGACTACCCTATTACTGTTTGAGCTGATATGTTGTCTTGCATTTTGGTCCCAGTCAGAGGGGTTATATCTCTGTACCCCAGGGGGTACATTTGCAGTTGTCACTGGATATGAGGAATGATTGTGGAGTAGCTCAACAAATTTGAGATAGATATAATTTGCAATATTGTGATAAATGAAGTCATCTCTGTATGTGTATGTACTGGACAGCTTTTCTCAACAACCATTAGTCTGATCTCCTACACACTTGGCAGATGTCTTGGTTAGGACCCAAGGAAGTGCAGTGCAGTGCTGATTGTCAAGTTGTTTGGGTCAGCGGTTCTTTAGAAAACTGTAGTCAGTCAAGGCAGACTTTGGTGCGCATCTATCCTAGTTGTTAACGTACCAGTGCGTGAAGCAGCCAAAGAGGACAATAGAGTCATTTTTCAACAGCGCGAAAAGATGCACATCAAAATCCATGCAGCACGGCTTGGCTGCAGCTTGACAAAGCTGCAAGCAGCAATAACAGAGATCAAGCTATCAGCCTTTTCTGGACAGGCACATTTGGAACAGGCACGGCTGCAAAAATTGATTTTCTAAATTTTAAAGTGATGTTGTCAGAAGAAAAAAGGTGGAAGTCAACTGCGAGGGCCCCACAGACGCACACTACCACCTTGTGTGCTCTTAAAGGTTGCTTTGACTATTCCTTCGTGCATTCAGACCGGGCCGGGCCGCTGATGCTGGAGCTGCAGGGAGACGCGCATGCAGGCGGACTGGGTGGGTGGCTCGGGCACTGGTGCTAACTGCCCCGGTGAGACGCTAGTAGTTACCAGGAGGCTTTGCAACAGCGGTCCGCCTCAGAACAGCAGCGCCTTTTGTGTCTGCTCGTTTCTGCCGGTTATTTATAAACCCAGTAAACCCACAGCACATTCCAGGCTGCCACAGACGCAGGGAGAGCTGCACCTCACCCATGTGTGTCCTCTTTGTCTCTGTGTTTAGCTCGATCCTAGCTGTCAGGATTGGGGATGGCTTTGCTCACATCTGGTCTTATGAAGAAGACAAAATAGCTGGTGATTGTCTTTTATTCCTGATTCATGGAAAACCACCAAATGTTTTTTTTTGTTTTGGCATTTAATTTGCTCTTGGCTGTTGCATTTTTATGACCGCTGCTTGTGGTCTTCCATGACTCATATTAATGGGAGGGCCTCCTTCCTTGGCCATGGATTCCTAAAGTTTAATGTTGGCCTATTACTGAACTTGACTACTTTTGAAAATTGCAACTCTCTCTCACTGTCCAAATCTCCTGGGAGTTCCTCTACCGAGCTTGTGGAAAACATTAATCACTTTTCCCTGGACACGTTTTCAAATCCAGTATGGGACAATAACGTATTCAGGGTTTTTCTTCTCAGCAGGACGTCATATTTCTTTTATCTTTACACACTCTCATGAAATTTGGTTTGGAACTAAAACCAAATTGTTTAAAACCCTCTAGTCACGAATGACGATATGAGATATGCTGTTTGTTTTTATTTTTTCTAACACTAGCAGCTCAGGAGTGTCATTTGAGGTTCATCCTCCTCTTCCTCCCCTCCCATTTTATTCTGGCTACAGTTATGTGCAGGTTTCCTGTAGCTGAGTCCAGAGAACTGTTGGAGGAAGTCCAAGCACTAAAGGACACCCGTTCCCCACCCTTTGAACCAGACTCAATTTTCTATTCACTACAAAGGTCCCATGAGCTAATGGTCACAAATGTATAGTATGAAAGCAATATGGTCCTGTCATTAATTCTAGTTCTGGATTATTTTATTTATTTTTTTTAGTCATATTGTATCGTTGTCTCCATAGTGTGCTGTAGATTTTGACTATAAACATGCAGATAAAGATCTGTTGCTGTGGCACTTGAGTTTGTCTGCGTCTGTAAAAGGAATGAACAGATCTCACACAAAGCCACTCTGTCTGTGTGTGTGTGCGTGTGTGTTTTTTTTTCTTTACGTTCCTGATTATTGGCAGGCTTTAAAAGAGTTCTCTCCTCCTTTTTTTAAATGTTAAGCCTGATTACAAATCTGAAGGTCTGCTTTGCTCTGCTGTGCGGCCTGAAATGTTTACAACATCGGAGATGGATGGTAACTAAAAAAGGAGTCACGCCATCTCAAGCAGGGTAACTGCGTCTTTGCAGAGCTGCTGTTTATGAACCCTACTATATATATATATATATAAGGTTGATTTTAAAGCTTGATTTGTGGGGGAATGAGCAGCCTTTGGCACCACAGTGTGTGATCGCTAGTTCCAGTGTAAAGTTCCTATGTTGTTACTAGTTAGTTTCGCACTAAACTCACCACTAGTTAGTTGCTATACTTATGCTACAATTTAAGCGTGTCGACTGTAATCTAAACAATCTATTCTGAGGTTTGGAAAGGTGTCTCAGTGCTCTAACTAGGCCAACGTCTGAACTCACGCACAGCTGCTGCAGCAGACTGCTAGATATGACACGGTGAGGTACCTTAGACACACAATGACCTGCCTTTATTACTCTAAGACACTCTCGGCACCACACCATGTGCAGCATTAAATCCGTGTCAAGCTTTTCACTTCCTCCACATTGTCCTTTTTATTTCCTGTCCTCATTGTAAAGTCATTGCTTTCAACCAAACATTATCACGCTGACGCAGTATTTAACCAGCATTGGCTCAAGCATTTCCAGCCTTAAACAATAAAGACGTAAATGAATAAGGGAGATGTGTCAAGCTGAGTGGTGAGGATTTGTGCCTGACAATTACATCATCTTGTCTAAAAAAGCCTTTGAACTGCTGAAATTAGATTCCAGGATAGTCGGTAGGAAACCAAGGCTTAGCGAGGGCTGGTGACCTCTGCCTGCATCCGTGGGAGGCCTCAGATCCGTCTGTCAGGCTTGTGGAGCTGAATTACAAACACACCGCCGAGCGCACACTTTCCTCTGATGCTGCTCATTTTTTATTTTTTTTTGATGCAGTGTAAGCTTCAAGTGGAGACGCTGGATGGCTTCATTTCCCTCCATGAATAGAAATTACTCCGAAAAAAAAGAGGAAAAAAAGGCTATAGCTATTTCTTTATTTTTTTATTCTTGGCTGGGTTTTCTCCTGAGAGTCTTTTACAGGTGTGTACAAGACAAATCCCACTAAAAGAGGCCCTCAGGTCTACAAGATGGGAAGGTGGTGAGTTGGGAGATTACTGAATGTTTGTATAAAAGTTTTTTTTTTTTCCCCTTTCATGGGAAGCTGAGATGGTGGTGTCGGGGAGGATCAGGGGTTGCATGGAGGTTAGGCGTGAACGGATGACATGGAGGCCATGCTGTTTCAACCGGGCTATTAAAGGCTTGAACTTTGAACGTGTGCTCTGCCCCATCAATCCGCCCTCCACCAGGGTGATGTGACCCTGAAAATTGACACTCATGTCTGTCTGTTCTCCGCTTCTTTCATCATCCCTGTTGCTGCTGTCTCGCTCTCAGATGTTTGTTTACGATGACAAAAACCCCTGTGTTACCTTTTTTGTCCTCCCTTTCAGCACAACAGTTGATCAGCATGTTACAGTAAAGGACTTAACAGTGCTTATATGAGGTTTTTAACTAATCATGTGTGAAAAGCAACACAATGTATGTATCCTATAATAAGCTTAGTTGTTACAAATACAGACGTCTTTGTGACAAGCGTGTAATCGTTCCCTGAGTTTCACCACGGCAGTTCTGACAACAGTGTGCTCTCGTAAATCGTAAATCTTTAAAGTAAAGCGTCGGCGGTCGTATAGTAGCCGCACTTCCAGACTGGTGTTTATTGACTTGGCAGGAAAAAAGGGATCACTGAGCCTTTAGGGATAAAAAAGATACGCAGTAGCTATTTACAGTATCATTAGTGGCACTTGTTGCTTGTGAGTGTGCTTGTAATATGATTTGTTTCCTATTGAAGGCAAAATAAGATGCTTTCTTCTTGCTCGAATTAAGTTTACAGACATACTGGTGGTTTTGCATGTTTTAGCCAATTAAGAAATTCAACATGCTTTACTACTTATGAGCGTTCTGTAATTGAATTCTCATCTGCAAGTAAGTGATTCACTGTAAACCAACTTGCAGAGACATGACAGTTGTTCTATAAAGATTTCATCACCTTTTTTTTTCTCACATTACGTATATTGTTTGTAGTAATTTAGTTGTGGGCAGGGACTGTTTTGAAAACTCCCTGGTGATGCATTCGAGGGCAAAACAAGATTTTATTGCTGCGGTGCAGCAGCTTTCTCATGCAAGAAATGTTCAGATTCATTCTACAAATCTCTACACATCTGCCTTTGCAATTTTGTATTGTGGGTTTTATTTTCAGACGACAGATCAGTCAAAGTTCAATCTTGATCTTGGACACAACAGTTAATGAAACAGTCTCACCTAAAAGGTAATTAAAAGGTAATTTAGGAGCTTTTCTGGAGCTTTTGTTTATGTATCATATCATGAGCAGATGGATCAGCAGAAGAAGATTATGTGATATGATCGAAAGCTCCGGAACGGTTACTAAATGGAACATGAGGCGAGATTTTTGCTGGATACATTTGCTGACATTTCCAAGGTTGTGAAATACCCTTGAACCTCAATGTAAAGTCCTTAGCAAAATGGAAACTATTTCCCCATGACAACTGCAAAAACCTCCATCTGCTTGTTTTTGTCAGCAACATAACTTGTGAATCCACTATTTTTGGCACCTTGAATATCAGTTTTGAGTCTTTGACGACTCTACTAAGAGGACTTTAGAAAATGGTTTTCTGGAAGGACAGAAATCAATCTAAATACTGTACATATGGTATAGTTTTGAAAATGGATGACAACCTAGTAGAGCTGAAACTTTTACAGATCAATTATTACAGTCGATTGAAAGTAAATTAATCTATTTAAATAAGCGATTAATCATTTGTATTCATTTCTTAAGTAAAAGTGCCAAGAATTCAACACATGACCTCTTAAATGTGTTCTTCCTCCTATATGATGGTGAATTGAATATCTTTGCTCAAATAAACATACAATCTGAAGATTTTCATTTTGGCTCTTGGGTGACATGATGGGTAAAAACTCCTTTTGCTCACAACTTATAGACTGATTAGTCAGTCAATTGAGGAAACAGGTAAATAGAAAATGAGACTAATCATTATTAGTTAGTGCAGTCATACAATTTGTGGTTAAAACATGCACTTTAACCTTTTCAAATGGTGCTTGTTTTTGCTGATCTGTCTGTGGCTATAACCTCTGGGTAGTAGCAAATGTGCCCTATTGTGTCTGCAACAAGTGAGGCGATGCGGCATGATGAAGTCTTCAGACTGGAGCTGTTCTAGCAGACAACAAGACACTGCTTCAGTACTCAGAGCCGGATGAGGCAGTTCAGCCACTTGATAGAAACTCCCCCCGTCCCTCCAGTCTGTCAGCTGTACTGGGAGCTCTTGGAGAAAGTTGTAAGAGGGGGGAAAAAGACACTTAACTTGCTGTGCTGCCACCATAGCCCTGGCTTTAAGTATCCAGAAAATTGATGGATGTTTATTTTGAGGCTCAGTGGGGGTTTGGCTCCGAGCTACACATCAGACCTTTTTTTAAAGCTATTTATGAAGGGGAGCGTAGCCTCAGGTCCTCTGGCAGAGCGCCACAGGTTTTTCCAAAGACTGTGCTCATAACAAAAGGTGACCTGGTCTTTGCTGTCGAGGCTCCTGAGGTCTGCAGTACTCTGCCAGAGCTGAGGCTCGCCAGATCAGTAGCATCTTTTAAACCACTTCTCAAAGCACAGTTGTACAGGGAAGCATTTTTACAATGGGCTTTTATGTCCTGTGTTTTATTGCTGTTTCCAAGCCTGCCTGTCTCCTCAACTGAATATTTATTTCCATTGTGTTTGTTTCCTTTTATCCACTCTTTTTTTAAGATTTTTTTTAAATCCTGTTTTGTGAGGCACTCTGTGGTGAAACAGTATCCCCAGTGTCCCAATTAAATTGTGGGAGAGGAGATGATAAAATTTAAAAATGCTAAAATGTGGATGACTTGAATGTCCTTACTGTGTTCACCTGTCTGAAGTATAGGTCATAGTTAAGAGGTTATTGATTGATAACATAAATAGTTTGGTTATTGCAACTGTGTGCTTGTGTTTTTTCCCAGTGCATCCCTAGACATGCAAGCCAGACTTGATGGTTAGATGATTCGTATGATGTTTTGAGCAACACTTAATCTGGGTGAAATGAAATCCGTGCCCAAGAGTCTCTTCAACGGGCCAATATGGGCTGATTCTGTTGGAGAGGGAGCTTATGGGAGCCTGAATCAGTCCCTGCTGCTGTGAAAAGTGTCACGGGGGCGGTGGGGGTGGGATAAGCCGACAGCCAGGCGTGCATGGAGGAGGGCGGGAGGAGGGCGGGCGGATGGGCGGGGGAGGGGAGGGGGATACAAGAGGGAGAGATACGAGAGGGGTCCAGATGTACAGCTCAGCTATAAAATGCACAGGGCCGGTCTGCAGAGAAACAGATGTGACTTTTAATGAGCGTAAGACTAGAGGAGGAAACGGGCTAATGGGCAGATATAAAGTGTCACCATGTAACCAAATGTCACCGTAGAGCTGCATGTAGCTCAAGTAATGGGCAGAAATGGTAAGAATGTCCTTTCTCTCAGGAAATTGGACCCACTGTTAATTTGACAGCCCTTCATTGTGCATCATAGCCCACAGCAGCAGAGGCTAGAATTGTGAGATTTGAATTTATGTGAGAAGCTATTTTCCTGAACAGAGGGTGGTTGTAAGGCTCATATGGCTATATATAGAATATATACGTGTTTGTTTGTGTGTATGCCCACATGCTGGGGCCTGGGAGTACTACCACTGTCAGAGGTCTGTGTTGTTTTATGAGGCAGACCAGACGCAGGGTGTCGTTGTGATTTATGAGGCTCCTCAGTGGCTGTGGAGGGTACAATTGAACCAAAAATACATGGTACCCTGCCAAGTACACAGTGTCTAAACATCATGGCACTTATTGTTTGTACTAAGCTTCATTGGATGTGTTCAGAATATAATACAATATCTAATCAGACTATCACGCTTTTTTTTAGGTTATCTACAAAATTCCCTTCGGGGTGTTACGGCTCTTTTGCTCTGTGCAATTTTTTGGCTCACGCAGACGAAATTTGAGAATCATCAGAGAGGCGTGGTGATACAGCTTCTGTGATCAAATATAAATATGACAACGTTACTCCTGCTATAAGCCACATTTACAAACCCAACAATCAGAATGTGACAAAAAGTGATAGTGCAGAATACACATAAAGCTAGTGCTAAAAACATATTTGCCTGAAAATCAACATGTCATGCCTCTGCAACTAGTATCACAATTTCTTCTTCTTCCTCTTTTTTTTTTTTTTTGGTTTTTTGATCCTTAGATGCATGTATGCAGTTTATTTCCTTGCTATAGATTGGCTAAGGGGCGTGAGCGCAGGAAAAACACACAATGGAGTGCTAACCAGCCACCTAAATGTAAAGATGTATTACATAGATTATCATATATAGAATTCAGAGCTGCACTGATTATGCACAAAACGCTGATAATGTGTGTAAAATGTTCCCTTCAAATCAAATTTCCATAAATATTAATGTGCCGTGCTGTGAAGGGATCAGGAATTGAGCCGCGGCGGAGACTTCCCAGGGCTCCAGCATGAGGAGGAGTTAAATGTGGGGTCAAACAGAGGTCGCAACAGGGAAGCTGTCTAAACCCAACACCCACCCCGGCCCCCTTCAGCGAGCACTCCAGGAAACTGGGGTACCGGAAAAACGGTAGCGTGGAGACTTATGGGTAGAATTAATGCACGGCTGCTGAGGGGCTGTTTGCTGAGTGTAGCTAATTGAGCAGTGAATGTAAAAAGCACATCATGTTGTGCTGAAAGGCTTATTCTAATGTGTGTTTTGTCTCGTTATTAATATGTAATGGACTGAGATTCCCCAAATGCAGAGGCACAGACTTAATGAGGCGACACAAAGTGCTTTTCTGACATTCTGCGCATATCTGACTTTATTTGATCACTTCTTATACTGTATTGGATTATAGTTGAGAGAGTGTGTGTGTGTGTGTGTGTGCTGTATTACCTTTTGGCACTCTTTGTGATTTAAAAAAAAAAAAGACTACAAAAATGCACCAGGCTTTCCAAGTCATGAGTTGGCCGATCACTGGGAGCGTATAATACCAGTCTCAGAGGGTCACACTGAGGTAACTGATAGAGTAGGTCCAGCTGGTCCGCAGCCAGACCAGCTTTATCTACGTTCTATCTGGTTGTCTGTCTGTCTGTCTGTCTGACCCTGCAGGCCTGGACTTGATGAAATGCAGGCTGATGGTAGAAGGTGTGAGTTACAGCCAACTGAGAAATCATGACACACTGTTTATATCAACAAGCTCCTGTCATCCTGTGAACAGCGTTGAGGGGTAAATCATTACTGACTGGAGTTGTATTTTCAGCAGACTTTAATGATTGACTCACAGAGATCGACTTGAATAAGAATAAGTTTCCATGACAACACATTACTCGTCACATGTAGTCTATATATCGTAAGATTGTTTTTGATTTCCACACTGCTACAGACAAATCTGACAGTTGTCATTTCAGCCCTCAAAGTCAGTTGCCAAATAGAAATGAGAAGTTTGTTTTTATTTTACTTTACTTTATGTCCACACAAACAAAGTGTTTTCTGGTGGGAAGTCGGCACAGAACAGCAGCTTCACGCCACCTCCGCCAATCTGCTTTCCACTATTTAATAAAGCATGTTGGCATTAGTGTTACGGTATTTATGCATCAAAGTATGAAGCGGGAGCAAAGAAAATCAGGATCCTCACAAACAGATCGCATGACGAGCAGATGCCTCAGATCACATGATAATCCCTCACAGAGACGTCTAGAAGACGGGTGTTTTTAATTTTATTCCCTTCGGACGGAGAGGGATTTCAAAAAGATGCATTTTTGTGGTTGAAAATGTCAGTTTAGCATGGATGGAAGACTGAAGCGGAGAGAAAAAGATGCAATTTAAATTTTTTCCACATTAGTGTGGATATGGCGTGTGTGTGTGTGTGTCTGTGTAATAGGTTACACTTTGCTCTTCATAATTCATCACAAGGAAAGATGGATAGACGGAGAGAGAAATGAAGAACAGTAAGTTCTGGTGGGGCAGGGAGGCAGGCAGAGGTGAGAATGCACCCCCTGCCGTCCTGACCTTTGGCCTTGCCGAATGTAGGCCTCAGGGGCAGCCCACGCCTGTGGAGAGACAATGCTGCAGATACCTATTGAGCCCTGGCTTTTTACTCCTTTACAACCCCCACCTCCCCTGTGCTATTTTTACACCACGTTCTTCACTACATAAAGACTTCTCACCGTACAGGGGCCAAGTTTGGATTTAGAGCCTGTATTCAGGGGGTGGCCTTTGTGCCTCCACACAAGGCTTGGAAGGGGGAAACACCCACACACCACCCTCCCTCTCTAAATCTCTCTCTCTCTTTCTCTTTCTCACTCCCTTGTTTTCCCTTTTTTTTTTTTTTTTTTAATTCCGGGTTATTTACTCTCAGCCGTCTGACACTCTGGCACCTGTTTTCCTCACAAAACCATTGATTTATCACTGAATTATTAACTAAGAGCCCACAGTGTCTCTGGCACTATGTGACAGGTCCTGACTTTGTGTGTGTGTGTGTGTGTGCGTGTGTGTGTGTGTTGAGGGCAGGAGGGGGGTAGGGCGCTGCCGTGGTAACAGGGGGCCTTTATCGAAAAAGCAATTTAGCCAGCGTCTCCCATTTGAGGATCCACCATCCAAATGGCTCGGCCGGAGAACGTTACAGGACTAATCGTGTGCACGAGATGGCTGCAACATTTTGCATCAAAGAGGCATGATGTGGAGCCTGCTATGTTCTCTCAGCTCAGCTGTGGCTGACGCTCGATTGAAAAATATAAGTGGTTGGAAAATAAAAAAATCAGGTAGCAGATTTTCTGAAATCATGAGACACCAATAGTGCAGGCATAAGTGAAAAAAGCTGTACAAGCAAAACAGGATTAAGCTGAAGCATATTAAGGGAGGGGTCCTCAGTGTAGCACAGAAAAAGAGCAACAGCTGTGCAGCTGTCGCAGGGTTTGAGATGTGTCCTACACCGCCGGGGTGGCCATGGTGGTAAAGACTCTTGACCGGGTAAAGCGATAGTCAGGTCAGAGCAGCACAGACAGAATCTCTAAGTAATGCACACTAGTCTGCATAGTGTGGGCTGGCGTATGGCTAAGAGGTGGGAGGGGAGGGCTCCCCTTTGTGGATTGCCATGAAGAGCAGAAACAGGGTTTTGAAGTGGATACAGGCAGTTCCTGAGAGCCTCGGGAGCAGATTGAGCAGAGGCGGGGTGCAGCATGGAGGAATGCAAGTCAACGCTGGCTGCAGGGGCCCAGCCAAAAGGGAGTTGCAGCAGTGTACTCAGGAGATGTAGGGAGCAAGTTTGTTTCTCATCTATCTTCAAGAAAAGCTGCCCGACGCATAATGAACAAACTGTTGATGCTGTGCACCAGCATGTTAGTTTGAATCCATTTGCAGATGCACTTATCCATGCTGTAAAGGCGCTGGCCTGGTTTCTAAATAGACTAGTGCTGGAGCCTGCCAAGAGGCAAACCAGCAGTCCAGTCCAGCCTGCTCTCCCCTACACCACTACAGTAAATCTTTACGGTCAGAGATCACATTGCCTGCAGGCACTCACAATAAAAAAGTCCTAGTAAAAGACACATGCTTTTGTTGAACATGTCTTGAGGGGGCTGGTTCAGTCCATCAGACAGACAACCTCCCATCTTCTAAGAAACTGCTTCACTTACTACTAAGATCTCTGAGAAGGCACAAAGCCATCAATGTCCGCAATAAAGAAACTCTAAGTCTAAGTCCTGACTTAGATCAGTGTGCAAACTGAAACATTTCATTTTATTTTGAAAATCTTTTATCTTTTTAAGATTTTAAATCAAATCAAACTGGAACATGCTTTCCTCTATGTCCCACTTGAATAATGTGGAACACATTCCTTTTTTTTTTTTTCGCAATCCGCAATAAATTCCCCTTGACATGAATGAAAACATTTTATGGGGAACAGTTTGGCTGATAATAAAAGCCACTGAGAATTCCTAAGTAAGTTCGATTGAATTCCACAAATCCACTTTGTGCGGTTATGAATTGTGAATACTGTAGATTGTTTATCTGGATGAATAAAGTGATAAAATTAGTTTTAGCCCCCCTCCACCACCTCTCCTTTTGAAAGCTATCAGATGGATTATCACCATTTGTCCCTAGTGTAATACTCAAAGATAAAGGACTGTATTACTATCAGCACCACAGCAGGATACCTCTCATGTCCTCTGTTATAAAGGGCTGACTTTCCTTTGTAGTGGCACTGCTGTAATGAAGCAGCGACGGGAGTGTCTGGCAGATGCCTCAGGACTGATCGGCCCAGTGAAAGCAGATCTGTGAGGAGATAGGGCTCCAAGAATGATTGGTGAATCGGGAACGTTGAGTGATGAAATTGCTTCCACTCTGGTTCACTCAACAGGGTGACACCCGCCAGAGCCACTGCAGAGAGCCACCGGTATCGGACAGAGGCCGAATTTCACCGCAGAGCAAAGGCTGCAAGGGGTAACAAAACTGAAGCAGATGTGGACACATTTGAAATATTTAGCCTTCAAGTCTAGTGGGGGTTCTCCACAAAAGCTAACCACCTCTTAAAGTGCAGAATGTTGCCATAAAGTGCAACAGTGCAAAGAGGCATGAAAGCGATCGCCACGCATGACATTTAACACGGAAATGTAGACATGTTTGGAGGACCTTTGTTTCCCTCCTTGTTATTCCTGCTCACATGCGGTCCAGAATGGCTACAGGTAGGAAATGACTGCAGTCAAACAAATTAAGCTACATCTAAAAAGAATCAGCATTTCCTTTGATCAGTGGGCCGAGAAGATTTGGAGCCCTGGTATGTCTGTGGACACGGATCTACTGGCTCCACAGTGGGCTGATTTGCTCTTCTTCTGAGTATGGATCCGCAGCCATGCGTGATCCAATTAGCATGATGAGCACTGGGCGTAGTGTGCAGCCAATGTCTGCATGTCCAAGAGAGTAAATGGATTGTTAGTATAGATTTCCAGCTCTCCCTAGAGTCTTAACAGTCAGTGGGCTCACCACAGGGGTTACTGGCATCCATAAACCCTCGTCTAACTATATGGCCGTGCATTAGGCTTGTGCCTGTATAGTTACACACTCTGTTGATATTGATAATGAATAGAGGCGCCCCTTGGAGAAAACTGGGAGTGGCAACATGCAATCTAGATGGGATGAATACAGGCTGAATGCAGTTTGAGTGCAAATTAGCAACTGACTGCTCTGTTGGTCAGAAATGTTTTGCATTTCTCCAAATCATTCCTGTATTAGAACAGCAACTAAATAGTCTAAAACCCAAATATACATTCAAACAGCAGTAGTAAATCATCACAATTGAAAACTTGGACAAATGGTTGGAGTTTTTGATTTGATAAATAAAAAGATATACATAAATTATTGAAAAAGGTGATTCATTTGAAAGGAGTAGTTTGACATTTTGAGTAAATCAAAAATTTAAAAATATGCAGCCAACAGCCAGTTAGCTTATCTTATCTTAGCACAAAGACTGGGAAAGGGGAACATATCGTAAGATATAGTAAGATGTGATAAAAATCACACATTGTGGTTTTACAGAGGGATGGGCCTTGTGTCACAGTGGTATCAATTTTCTCATCCCTCAAGTCTCAGCAAGAATGCACATAAATGTATTTCCCAAAATCGTCATTTTAATCTTCACAGCAGCACGTAAGAAACACTTAAATCAAATGAGTCATGATACAGGCAAATGGAAGCTGACAATTTGACAAAAATATCCTAAACACCTCTTCTACAAGTGGCGAGATGTTTCTCCAGCCAAGGAATGAGGGCAGATTTGACAGTATGATTTATGTGTGTCTTTTTAGCACAACATATCATGTCACATTCTGTGTTTATTGTCTAAGCTGTAATAGACATCCTGCGGCTCTCGACAAGGAAACAATGTTTGAGGGGAAATGGATCGCTGTGGCATGTGATCCTCATGTTTTCTATTCACAAGGAGGACAGAAGGGGGAAGAGTGCGCTGTTATTGTGAGAGCTATTGTCGCCAGTGTGCTGGTGGAAGATTTGGGATTTACAAATCAATAACAATGGAAACCCATCACTCGACCATGACGAGTGCGAGATTCCCCTCTTTTCCACGCCACCAAAGCGTGACGAATTCTTGTCTTCCAAGGTGCTGAAATCCATCTGACGTTTGTTTGTTTGCGGTGGGTTCTGGGACATGTAGCTTTTGTAGTTGCAAGGTCGGCCAGCCCCCCCCCCCCCTGAAATCATAACAGCCCTTTCATTTCATTTCATTTTAAAGGCAGATATAAACCCTCGGAGGGGCTATTCGGATCTGCAGCCAAAATACTAGGCAGACGTGATTCAAGGATGCAGTAAATTAGCTGCAAGACAAAGAGGAGGAATCTCTTCCTTAGAGATTGCTATAGAAATCACTCAGCCGCTCTCTTAATGCTGCAGCATGAGAGCACTGAAACGACTTAGAAGGCCTTGATTTGGTACACAGCCATCTTCCTCTTCTCTTAAAATAACCATCCTTGCTCTTCAGTTATCTTAATATGATCATAGAGGATGTACATTGACCTCTAGTGTGGTGATAGACTTGGTGGTTTCAGCATTGCTCGAGGATGGCATATTACAATTACAGATTAGAGTAGGTTGCGTGTACACGCCAGGTTTCCTGTTTCTTCTTTGTTATCATTATTATTGATTTGCATTCAATTGAATTGACTTGCAGTGACTGTAAGCTGGACTTATCACTAAAAGTGTAGTCTTTCTTAGTCTGTCCGTTCTGTGGTCCAAACTGAAAGATCTCAGCATCTATTGGATGGATTGATTAACTCCTTTACCGACGTTCATGGTCCCCAGAGGATTAATCATACAGATTTTGGTGATCCTCTGGCTTTTCCTGTTTTTGTTTTCTTAGTGAAATGTCTCAATTATTAGATGGATAGTGGTGACATTAGGTAGAAACACTCATGTCCCCCTGAGGTTACGTTTTGATGGTTTTGGTGACTGGCCTCAGCTGTATTTTTTGTGCAAATATGCAATCATTAGCATGCTAACATGCTAAACTAAGAGGAGGACTATGGTAAATGTTCTACTTGCAACAGGTTAGCAATTTAGCATTGTCACTGTGTGCATGTTGGCATGCTCAGCATTTAGCTCTAAGCACCACTGTTCAAAAAAAACCAACCATATAAACCTGTGCAACGGTGTGAGCTAAAAGCATTCTGTGATCTAGTGGAAAAGCAGATGTTTTTAGTCTTACAGTGCATGTTATTTGTCATTCGTTGAACACCTGACTGCTTTCAAAATCATATTACACCATTACATTCCTCCGTGTGGATACCTCTGGGCCTTGACATGCAATACATTTCTTGACATTTTAGTGCTAGTGCAGAACCAACCACCCTATCACTCTGCTTTTTGTCCCTCTTGTATCCCTCTTTTGGCTAAATCTGGCTCTCTATCTCACATCATCAGCCTGGATGACAGCAGGCTCCTGAGTGAAATGGCTGCAGTTACACAGATGCAGTTTCAGGCACATTGGCTTTCGGAGACGGGCACAATTAATGGCCCTAACCCCATCAATTTGTGAGTCGAGATTGAGTTTCCAGAGCAGCATGGAGCGTGTGGTAAAACTGTTGACTGTGGCAGACGCTGAAGTTTGCTTTTGAGGGACTTCCAGACCAATGTTGTTGGGAGGCTCCAGGTCGTCTTGTCCATGGGACAGACCGTCTGACCTCTGCTGTTAGAAAAGGGCCTGTGGTTGACCTCCGGCGAGTGTGTGACAAAGTATGTGCGACTAGTACAAAGAGGAGATGCACAATGAGTAAAACACACGCCATGCAGGCTTTCTTCCCTTTTAGTCAGACTGCATATCAAAATCTTTGTGCTCAGCTGCTGCAGTGAAGTCACTGTTTTAACAAAAAGAGCAATGAAAGGTTTTCATCAACCGGGAGCTCAACAGTAACCGAACTCCAAGTTCACTTCACTGCCACATGAAGTAAGCCCTGCTTTACACAACACATTTATTTAATAGATTAAATAAAAAAGGGCCAAGCACACACCAACATTATAGTTTTCTGGACCAAATATTTTTAACTTTCGTGCTCCTGTCTGTGTTTTCTGAGCCAGTGTGGGATTTCATGCGAGGGATCCCCCTTCTTTGCCTGTACTTTGCTGAAGCAGCAACATTGCACGGTGCAGATTGGCGCTCTTTATAAGACAGAGCTATTTTCTATTCACAGCATAGGACTCTTCCCTCTGATATGGAAAGTGAGTCTCAGATATGTGAAATGCTTGATCTGCTCTTTGATGTTAAGGACTACAGTGATCACTGAACTCTATAAATAGCGTCAGTTCATGCACAGATTTCTGGCCATAAAGCTTCTTCTGTGAGTTTATGAGGCTGTAGTAATATCAGCTCGTCATTTTGGAGGCATTACGATCAAATTTTTAAGGCCAATGGGCACTCATAAATGCCTATGAAAGTATGAGTCGTCTATCCGAGAAGCTGTAATAATTCATAGTGCTCAAATTCTACTTTACTGCAGAGCAAAAGTAGTTCTTTTTCAGCTACATACCCCCTTTTACTCTTATTCATGACACAGCAGGGACGGTATGAGTTTGCTCCAGTTCAGCCTTTTTAAAGTGCAGCAGTGTGCCTCCCACCCTCTGCTAATGCACCTCAGGGCTGACTGCACTCTTGTATTTTTTTTTTTTTATTCTACCCTCTTGTCTCCTGAGTCTCTTTTAAACAACAGAGAGGGTGTTTGTCCTATAAAATACATACGGTATTCAGTTGACATTTGTTTATACAGTCGTATTTCAGGAGAACATACTGTAGCTGCAGCAAATATATCATTTTAGACCGGGTTAAACAGTTTTTCCATCTCTGAAATTGAAATAAATTTGAACTTTAAGGTCTTTCCATGGGCACTTTTTTTCCAACCTCTTCTCTCATCTTGTTCTCTCTGCAGATGAAGCTGTGGAACAAGTACAAGGTAACCAGTATCCCATCTCTGGTATTTGTGGACGCCGCTACGGGGAAGGTGGTGTGTCGAAATGGTCTACTGGTGGTCAGAGATGACCCTAAAGGTTAGATCGGCAGCCACACACACACACACACACGTACATGTAGTGTATTATTAGTGAAGACATCGGGTTGATTTATTTTTATTCTCTGACCTCAAGCTCTGACCTTAATCCTCTTTATTAAATGGTTAACCTCAACCTCAACCACTAACCATTCGACCCTGAAAATATCACTTTATAATGAGGTAATAGGAAGGCATTTGAGGGTCGAAAGGACAGAACAACACAGTCCAGTTTCTCCCAGACACTTTGTCTGTCATACCTGTGTGACCCTGAATCCTGGGTGGCTAGCATTCTCACTGGGCTGTGGGTAATAGACAGGATACCCCCTAACATCTATTAACCAACACCATCAAGATTTCAGGACAGTAACACACTCATATTCACTTGCTCTGGGTTCACATCAGACTGTGTACACCACCTGCCTTCCATAAAACAACTGCAGGCAGGACTCAAAATTCTCCTAAGGCAAAGGGACATGAATGAGCAACTTAATGCATATTTTCTATTACATTTAATGCGCGTTCCATCCACGACTATTATGTGAATATTAGGAGTTTGGCACATTGAGATAAATGGCCAGTGGCACTAATTCTCCAGTCAGATGCCGTCGAAGAAGAGAGAAGAGACATGAGGAACGTTGCAGCTGCCTCATCGCTCCACACTGTTGATATATTATAACAACTAAATACCAGAGTCAAAGATATATAATTTACCAGACGGCATCGCACAGCTTTAGTTGCACAACATAAATGAGTAAGCCAAACGTATGAAATGTAACAAGCGCAGTAAGTTTGGTCACACCTGCAATCACAGAGACACAACAGTCATTCTCTGTAATAATGTTTACCAAATGAACGGTCAGAGTTCCCTGTTGAGATAATGCAGTGCCACATCATTCAGTATTTGGCAAAAAAAACATTTTTGCAATAACTTTTCCCCCCACGTTTGTGTTGATGCTTCCGTAATTATGGTGCTGCATGAATATTATAGCATGTCCAAGTCTCACTCCCTCATCTGCCAACCCTATAATTTCTGCACTTTGAAGCGGAGACAGAGAATTAACAAGAGTGGGCTTGCATTCCTTTCCTGCACAGAGGATGTCCTTTGCGCCTGCAAAGATCTCAGCATTTTAAAACGTTGTCTCTTCAGACCCTTTTAGGTCAGCAGGAAAAAAAGTGCCATTAGTCATGTGAGAAGCGACAGTAGCGGCACTATGGCGGTGAAGCAGAATAGATGAATATGACAGATTTTGCAGCCTGGTTAATGAATGCCAGCCCGAGCCTGCAGTATTATCCGTGAGTCATTAAACATTCTTCCAAACTAGATGGAGAAACGATTTATCTCTGGCCTCAGTAGCAAATATGGGCACAGAAACTTGATTATGCTAAAATGTTCTAACAGTTCTGCACAACTCTCAAAAACAAACAGACCTACATTTCTGTTTTATTGCACCTTTTATGATATATTTTCATGATATTTGAAAGGCAGACTAAGAGCAGTTCCTGATGTGACAAATCAATTCGGCTGCAGCAGCCACGGTTGGGAGAGGAGAGGAAAGGAAAAGGGCATTAAAAGTTTGCTGTACATCGAGACTGGGGGGAGGGGAGACCGATTCAGGACCCTTTGCCTTTCACTCTCGATGAAAGGCCTGACTCGAGTGGCGGTAGACTAGCCTGCAGCGCGAAGATGGAGTGCACTTTTACAATCAGGATAACAATAAAAGGCCGCGGCAGTGCAGTGCAGACGTGTCATTCCTGCCTAATGAAGCCCTAGACAACCACGTAGCATAAAGAGGCCATTATGAACCAGTCATACAAGGTTTTATTTATTATTACCTCCTTTTTAATTCGGCTATACTAAATGCATCTCTAGAGCGTGAAGGTAACAATGAAGACGCCTTGAAAGGGAAATGAAAAGTGTGAAAGAGAGCAGGAGGGAAGTATTTCTGGCAGCGTTCATTTGCTTGAGAGGCAAAGCTTTCAGTCACCATTAAAACCATATTTTGAATCTGGTTTGCATTTCAAATAGCACATGTCCCCCCCCCCAAAAAGGTGCACGACTCTTTGTTGTCTATTAGCCATGACAGAGACGGAAAGAGCTGCGACGATTAGTCGATTAGTTAATGTTCAGAAAATTAAATCTGCTACTATTTTGATACTTTGGCTGTTACCTGAAAATCATTGGACTTGGGCTAAAACAAGACATTTGAAGACATCACCTTGGGCTCAGGGAAACTGGGCTTAGCATTTTCACCATTTTCAGACAATAAATGAATTATCAAAATTTTTGACAAAATAATCAGTAAAGAAAATAGTTGGTTACAGTCTTCTTCTTTTTAACCACTCTAATGTCGTGGCTCTGTGGATGGTTAATCCACCACTTTGGTCCAGACTGAAACTCCTCCACAACTATTGTATTGCTAGAAACAAAATATTCATGGTGCCCAGAGGATGAATCCTAATGATCCCATGATGTTTATTTTTATATGATATTTCATCATGTTTTCGTGAAATGTGACAACAAATATTGGATGGATTGTCATGAAATTTAGTGAAGACATTTATGTTCCACTCGGGATGAATTGTAATGATATTGATGATCCACTCACTTCATCAGGTCAAAATTCTTCATCTTCAATATCAGTTAGCTAATTAGCATTAAGATGGTGAACATGGTAAACATTATACCCGCTGAATCAGCATGTTAACATTGTCTTTGTGAGCATGTCAAAGCACTGTGGTGCTTATTTACTGCCTTACAAGAGCCACTAGCACAGCTGTAGACTGTCAATCATGTTTTAATATTTTTTTTTTCCTCTGATTTTTCCCTTCCCATCTTTCCTTTCCCACTGTCCATTCCTCTTTCCGACCCTCCTCCAGGCCTGGAGTTCCCCTGGGGTCCGAAGCCATTTGCGGAGGTGGTGGCAGGGCCTCTGCTCAGGAACAACAGGCAGACAACAGACAGCAGCTCTCTGGAGGGACACTATGTGGGAGTGTACTTCTCAGCACACTGGGTTAGTACAGAAAGCAGAGAAAAATGACCCTTATTTTTACTTTTTCTGGGCTCCTAACACTGTCAAAACACTGAAACACAGATGAGAAAGAAAGGGCATCGGCAGCAGAGCGGAGCAGGAAGAGGCAGAGCAGTTAGTTGAGACAGATAAGCGAGAGGATCAGGAGGAGGGAGGCGACTCCATTGTGTTTGCGTGTTTACACTAGCAGTGGTTAACTATCCCTGTCAGTCTTTTCACCACCACCTCTGGACCTTTTTTGAAGTAGGCAGTGGTCGCCACGCCCCACTGACATCATCACTATTGTCTCTTTCTCTGCTGGACCCGCTGATATCCAGTAAAGGTCATGACTCAGTGATGCATGAAAGGCATTATATCATCGGTGGACCGTTCCTGATGAGATGCAGCGCAGGCCACTGAGGCCAGTCAGCACCGCAGCTGCCAGAGCCGCAGCCTCAGAGACCGGCTCTTCAGACCGGTGACGCCTGAAGCCTGGCTCACACCCCAGACCCATACAAAATTGAAAAGGACAAGTCACAAAAGCCATAACAGGACTTTATTTGTAGTGTTTTTACACCACATTCCCCCTGGTTACTCGTGTAAATCTATCCCTTATTAAAGTAATTTTACAAACATGAAATGCCAGCACCTGGCCTTGGCATCAGTTTACACAGAAGTGTGTGTTACGTTTTTTTTCCCTCAATATTCTAGGGACCTGAAATGGCCCACGACAGAGAAACATGACCCATATTTCACTGTGCATTGGCTTTTTTGCCTGCAGTATGGCGGGATGTTTCTTTTAGAATAACTCATTATGGTAAAACTTGAGCAGAAAACCTAGTTCAGTCACAAACATCGCCAAAGAAAAGCCCACGCAAGATGGCTTAATCACGCTTCAGCATCGACTCCACATTGTGCAAACTATAATGAGTACACAACACATAGTACAGTATTTACTTCTACCAGCAACCGAGGAAGAGGTCGATTAATGAGCAGCAAATTGATCGAGGCTTTCTGCTTCACACTCTTCACTCCCACAGTCTCGTTGTATTGTGTGACGAGTCTTCGTGACTGGATCAATGAACGTGTCTCAAATACAGTATCCACTCTAATCAACTTGAATGGTAATGAAAAACAGTTGGCATCTAATCAATTTGGAATGGATGATGTGCTTCACTACTTGTTAGATAATATTAATGAGAACTTGTTTTACGTTTCTCATTTAAAAAATACGACCGTTGTAAAATCTAATATGTACATAGATATTTATATACAAATATACAGACACTCTTCCAGGGATGCTGACAGCTTTTACAGGCCTGATAACTAATATTAACAAGCTAAAATACTAATGCAATATTTATTAACACTATAAGGCCTTATTATACTGATAACATAAATACGCTTGACCAAATACTTCTATTGCTAATTGTTTATAGATGACTGCTGGTGCTTCTATAAGGTACTAATGCATTTATTAATAAATTCAGAGAATTGTATCTCTTAACTGTGATGCAGCCTTCCACAACAGAACATTTTAAGCTAATTTATGATGCTAAAATAACCAAAACTTAACCCCTTGAAAATCTACTCTAACATGTGTGATATGCAGTGGAGGCAGAATGTTTCTCTTCGAGGTGCTGTAGACAAACTTCCCCCAAAAACATGCAAAACATGCATAAGTTTACTCTGTCTGATGTGAATATTCAGTGTTTGTATTTAATTACATAGTTCACTAGTGGGAAAGCTGAAGGAGAGCATGAGGGAGAGAGATTGGAAGTTAAGACCGGTCTGTTTTCTGTCCCGCTGCCATGGCACTCTGATGTCATCTTAATGCCAGCCATTCCACCGCTACCCCTGCCTAGATGGAGTGTGGCCTAACACACACAGAGCAACAAAAGCTTTCCAGAAGCAAGAATATTACAGGAGGATTAGTGTTTTAAGAGGTCCGGGACTGTTGTTGAAAGAAGCTGGATACAAAACAAGAGAGAATTACTAGCTTGTGGAAAAGTGTTTGGAAATACCCTACCCTACCCTATCACATTTATGACTATGTGTACTATCAACTCACTCATTTACTTCCTTTCTAACATTTTCTCCTTTCTGCTTTCTCCCTCTGTCAGTGCCCGCCATGCCGCAGTTTGACCCGGGTCTTGGTGGAATCATATCGAACCGTCAAAGAGTCGGGCCAGAAGTTTGAGATCGTATTTGTCAGCGCTGACAGGTAACAGCATTGACTGTGCCAGAACATGGGCAAGATCATATTTATTCAGACACACACACACACACATCTGTCGCTGTCTGTCAAGGACGCAAATATTCAGTATTCACCACTCAGCTGTTAATTGAGACCACTAAATCACCATCTGTCGTGTTGCTGTTTGGTGCTCTCCAACCCTTCCAGGTCGGAGGAGTCCTTTAAGCAGTACTTCAGTGAGATGCCGTGGTTGGCGGTGCCATATCCAGATGAGGCTCGGCGATCACGACTCAACAGACTCTACGGAATACAAGGTATTTTATGGCCATCTCCTCCTAATAAATGTCATTTCAGATCTTCAAGTTTAGTCATGCCACACACTGAAGCACTGGCACAATGGCAGACAGCTCTCTGTGCTGGGCACACAAACAGCAACACAGATTGCCCTGCAGCCTGAGGAATGTGGGCCGCTTATCAAGTTTGCAGCCTTGTTCGCTACGGAAGTGCTGCGCCTCTCCTTCTGTGCCTCGCTCTTTTCTCCCGATTCTCTCCTCTGTGTGTGTGCTGAGGGCTGTGGATGAAGTTAGCAAGAGCTGGCTCTCGGCCTCTCCTGCAAAGAATGTGAGGAATGCACAGAGGACGAGTCAACACTGCCCCACTCTCGCACTCAAACCCATGCAGTGCATGATGGCGCCCACCTCTGCTGACTTCAGTCCACATGCGCAGACAGGAACATACTCAGTCATGTGCATTGTTTGCTCCTGGATGGTGTCTGTTTCTGATATGGGTGTTAAAAAGGCAAGGTGATTGTAATCAGAAGTATGGTGAGAGCCAGTGATATGTTAAAAGAAAAAAAAAAGGGGGGGGGGGGGGCCTGTGTAAGCAGGCAGCTGGAAAGAGGTGAAGTCACCAGAGAGGCAAACGTTGTCCACAAAATAAACATCCACACTATAAAGAAAATCTCAGCAGGAGAGGCAGAAGTCTGCGTCATCAGGCGATAATGAAGGGAAATGACGCTAACCACCTCCCACGCTCTTGCCCATTTCCTGCCTTCCTCACTTTGTCTTCCCCTCACACCAGCCTTACCTCCTCTCTCTCCCTCACCAGGTATTCCCACGCTGATTCTGCTGGATACAGAAGGTCACGTGATCTCGCGACAGGGCCGCGTGGAGGTGCTCAATGACCCCGAGTGCCGGTTCTTTCCCTGGCACCCTCGGCCCGTGCTCGAGCTCAGCGAGTCCAACGCCGTGCAGCTCCATGAGGGGCCCTGCCTCGTCCTGTTTGTGGGTGAGTAAACGGGCATTCATGATGCAGTCTTTGCAGCTCCACATGGGGCTCTGCCTGGAGCCCCATCTGTGTGAATGAAGTGGCATTTATGTGGAGCATATTGAATGTCAGACTCTGTGGAAAATTCTTCCGGTGTTAAAAGGTCCAAAGGTCTGTGGGATGTGTTCTAGTATTTATCTTTCTATTTATATGCTAATAGAGAAGGTGCAAAGAAGCCAAATGCAGTAGATTCATGAGTTGAATGGAAAAAATACATGGGCATGACTGTAGGGCAGTTTTTTTTTGTAGGAGATGATAACAAAAAAGGACAATAGTGCACTTGAGAATGGCGACCCTTAAAATACTGTATGAGACCACAATGGTGTGTTTTTAGGTTGAACTGTATTAGGAAACAAGACAGGGACCGTCTGTACAGCTCCTTTGATGTCCTCACTTATCTGTCATCTCTCCTTCCTTGCTTCCCATTTCATTCATCTGTGTGTTTTTCCTCTCGCAGGTGGCTTCTCTCCACATACTTTTAACATCTTTCCGTGTCTTTTTCCTGGTTCATTTAGATGCTGAGGAAGAAGGTGAGTTGGAGCCAGCCAAGGAGCTGATTCAGCCAATAGCGGAGAAGCTCATGGTCAAGTACAAAGCCAAGGAGGAGGAGACGCCGCTGCTGTTCTTCGTGGCTGGAGAGGTGAGATAAGCCACTCGAGGCTACTCGAGACGGAGTAAAATGCCATTTCACACAAACTTGCACAGCTGAACTTTGGCGTATTCTTGTATTACATACAGTAAGACATCTACAAGTCACAGGTTCTTGTCATATGCACAACAATGCAATGAAATGCTCAAACAACATGTATAAAACGAAGAAGAGAAATTACAAACTAAGACACGAATAAAAAAATATACATTGTCGTCATTTTCAGTGGTTTTGCCGCCACGTACACATAGTTATACAGCCACTTTAAACTTGATTAATAAAGAATTGTAGCTGGGATATTTACTGAGCGGGACACTTAACAGTTCCGGAGCAACAACAAAAATCTCCAACATATCTTATGCACTTCTTTACTGCAATTTCAGCCTACATTTACAGTTGTACACCAATACCAGTATATCTGCAATAAGCTAATAACTATTTATCAGTCGGGCTGTAATCACATATTGTAAGTCGCTGGTTTGTATCTGCGCTCAACACCATAGCCACTGTTGAAATCACAACATTAGAAGCTCCTCCTTGAGCCTCTTGAACCTGCAAGAGTGCCACTCACTACTATCATGACCCAGAATTCATCTGGGTGCCTTTATCATGATGGGTAGATCCAGAGCGTGCCAGCAGCCTTTCTCTGCTCCCTCAGACCCCGTCCAAATAATCCTTCCATCTCCTACTTCATCTCCTCCCACGTCTTGCCTGTGTGGGACGGGCCGTGGAGTTTTCATAACTCTCGTTATCTCGTGTTGTTCTGTCTCGACCTTTCCAGAGCCGGTGGAGTTAGCAGCAGCGGACATAATTACCAGATTAGCTACCTCTCCCCAGTCCCCCCTGCTCTCTGCCCTCCAGCTCCCCTTCGTCCCAGTTCTCCCTGCCCGGCAGTATGGGAGGACTGCGCTGGTTTCTCGTGTCACACCAAGGGCAGGCTCAGGTTTCGGTCGTGGGGCTTGCACATGTGCAAACTGTCTGACCCTGCGTGTGTCTGTCCAAGGCCGCTCCACCCTGAAGTCAGCCTTGAAATGTCACCGACATACGTACACAGTACAAGAAAAGCTCAAGCTTTCAGACAAGAGTTGACATGATCTTGTTTCGTGTTCATTGTCTCTGTGCCAATATTTATTTGAACTAGCACAAAGAAACATTGTTGTGCAGGACCTTGTCATGATTCAGAAGCTTCTTATGTTATAGCTGCAGTCTAAGTTTGCTTTGTTTCCCTCGTGGCACATAAGCTAAGGCAGATATTTTTACATCCATCTAATGCAGGTATAATTTCCTGGCTCTGCCTCAGCCGGCTATGAAATCTCCAGGTTTCATTTCCAGATCGGATTCACGGTCAGATATCACTTCCCGTTTCAGGCATTTAGAGAGTGAAGCTTCCAGGTTTGGGCTTGGACTCCTGCACTTTGGCCCGGGTTAGCCCTGGTAGTCGCACGCTCTTTGCCAGGCCAGCTGCTACGTTTTCTGTCCATGAGACGGCAGTATGTTGGCAGTCTCTCAGGGAGAGGCTGAGCAGACCAGGCTGAACAGAATGACACAGGATCTTGTTACCCTACTGAAAAAAAACATGCACCACAGAGGAGTATACTGATTTATAAATGCAGAATGAAAGATCTTTTGTTCTTTAATTTCTGCTGCGTTCTGCTGTTGCAGGCAAAATGAACTCTAGTGGTATTATCCAGTCACATAAGAATTTAACTGAGTTTTGTCGCAAGCAGCAAATGCTGTTGCCTGTGATTTTACTCTTCGAGGATCTGTGGTCCCGTGCTTGATTTTTTTTTTTTTTTGTGTTGAAAGCTCATTTATTATGTTTGAGGCCATGCTAGGATGACACCCACCATCTTTGGAGATAGCTTGAGTTTTCCTCTAGCACCACCGTGAGGTTCACATTTGTGGTTTTGAGTGAAATGTCTTGACTATTTGATTTTATCGCAATGACTTTTTGTGATCCGGTGAGTTTTCCTCTTGCAAGGTTCACATTTAGCGATTGTGATTCCAGGCTGTCAAATGTGAACATTTTTTTGGTCTTAAATTACTGGAATTTAAATGTTTTGTGGCTCTGGACAAAGGAAGACATTGTAACTTGTAATTGTGCCTGTGTGATATCATGATCTGTATTTTACATTGTTTTCTGATGTTTTATAGACCAAAAATGAATCGATTAATGAAGGTAATAATCAGTAGGTTATTCAGTATAATGAAAATAACTTAGTTAGTTGCAGCTCTATTCACATTTTCAGTTGTGAGGGATATGTCAAATGAAATGACAGTGTCCCTCAGGATGAATAGTAATACGATCCTGTAACGTATCACCTCGCGTCATCAGCAGGTCAAAATTTTAGTTTGAACAATTCTTCTATGCTAAACTTATTGATGTGTTTCATGCTAATTAGCATGCTAACACCCAAACTAAGATGGTAAACCAGGTAAACATCACACCTGCTATGCGTCAGCGTGTTAGTATGTTACCTCATGTAACTCGAGAGATGTTCCTCAGTTGTTTAAATCTACTGTCTGCTTTTTGTCCCGCGTTTGCGCAAACCAGCCAAAGATGATTTTACTTTCAAAAATATAAACTGATGAACAACTGCTGCTGAAAATATTCAAAATTGCTAACTTTTCCTCAAGACGTTAAAGCTGGCCAGTGAGATGGACGCAGCCCCTCGTTTTGCTGGAGGGGGTTTGTTATCCATTCTCAGTTCAGACCTTATCACGTGGTCATCGTCTGTGAAATGCCACAGTGCATCAATAATCAGAATAAGCTTGACATGGCCCAGCAGGTTCCACACGGTAAACACACGCTGAGTCTTATCACAGCTGTGAGTGCGGACTAAAGCAGGGAGGCCCTTTTGTCCTTTTTGTTCTGAGCTGAGCTGCAGAGGGCGGGGGGCCTCTGGAATGGCTGCACCTCACTGCAAGCAGTTTACACAAGCAGAGAAACCAAACAAAAGAAGATGCACGACTTCCTACAGGGGCGAAGGCTGATACAGAGATTACATCTCCTCATATCGGAGAGGCTGGAAAGGCCACGGTCAAAGATTGTGGAATTTCTCTCTTTGTGGTTTCTTCTGTGTGCCCAGATGATCTATAATCTATGCTTAGTATGGCTGCAAGAGAGCATGCAGGACGAAGCTTTTATTTGCAGGAGACTCGAGCAGTATTTCACTCGTAACAACATTGTCCATAGTGACAGCTTACATCTGTGAGGATTAAGTGGTCAATGTATGATGATTTGCAGCGTAATAAAACGGGCTCCATTCAGAGGAAGTTAGCTGCCTACAACAAAATACCACAGTGCAACTCATCTGTTCCATCTGTTAGCAGTTTTGCAAAGTAGAGGTCACAGATTTCATCTTGGCATACTTATCCTTTTTAGGTAGCAGCGCAGCCAAGCTATTCAATGAGAGGTCTTAGAGTGATTGTTTGGTTTGATCCATTTAGCAGGAATAGCTGTGGATTCTCTGATAACAGAGAAGACACAACAAAAGGGGCGTCAGAGGAGAGAACGCTTGAGCGTTATATGTAGCAAGAAATCCACCCAGAGTCGCTTTATCTTTGACTTTGTGTTGACTAAACTCACATTGGCACATAAATCAGTAAACGCATTAGCATCAGAGGCCCTTTCTCCATGAGAAGCCCAACTCTTTGTTGCAGTGCCACCCTCTGGCCCTTTTTTGTTAGTTCTGCATTTTCAACATAATCTTTTCCATATGAAACTGATCTTTAATCTTTGCGAGTCTCCCTGTGAGCCAGCAAACCGAGCTGAGGGGAAATCAGGTCATGCTGTCACGAGGAAAGGGAATGTTTTAAATGATAGTGACTGTGAATTGTGTGACCTTAAAAAAAAAAAAACATGAAACATGAAATCCATTTGTGTTAGAGAAGATCTGACTAGAATAATGGATAGTGAACCAGGAGCACTGCTGGCTGGAACTAAAACCGAATTACAACAAGGTGTCATTTCTTATTCCGTCTCAATAATTAATAGCCCTTTCAAGCTTGTTTCAAAGTTGCTGCCAGCCTGCATGTGTTTTACCTGTGGCTACAGAGGTTGTAATCCTGACATGTTAAAGGGTGAAAGGTGACATCAAGCCTGGGGCAGGACACGAGTGAAGCCCCTTCAAAGAAACTGCAAGGAACAAAACCCCTCACTACCCGGCACTGTGCTCCCTCCTGCTCACATGTGCTGCTCAAATACTCGGTGATTAGAAATATATCTGATGTGAGTGAGCTTTTGAAATAGGAGGGATGTTGTTGGACCCCCACATGGTTCCTTCCTTTCAGTCTTTCCAAACAGCAGGATGCGTGACTAAGCACCAGCGCTCTGGTCTCTCTGGGTAAGCTGCCTGCAGGAAGATGGGAGAGAGTTTCATATTCTCTTTCAAGAAGTGTGCATTAATAAAGGCTGTGCCAGGCAGATCTGAATTTTATGGGGTAACGTAGCACAGTTCAGTTCATGGGTGCTGTCCTAGTTTCCTTTGCCAAAAGCAAGTCTGAACTGATGAGCAGCAGAGAAAAAGTGACTTCTCATCTGGAATGTATCCAGTCATTGACTTGCATGTTTGTCAAAGAAATCCAAATACCACGTGAGCACTTTAACGGTGATATCTGCATGCATTTCAGGAGACATTGCTACACCCGAAGTGCAGAATTTCTTTAATGCTGTAGATGAACATGGGGTTTTTTTGAGCCACTGATTCCCAGCCTTTTTTCTTTTTTTAACTTTCTACCACTTTAAACAAAGCTGTGTCTACTTGGGAACACGTGTCAGTTTGCATTATGTCAGCAGCGTGTGTTGTTGTTAGAATAGTTTTTAAAGAGAACAAGCTCAAACTGAGTGTAGTCCAACACGCAGTTTATCCACAGATGTGTCACACAAAACAAAATTTTGAATTCCCGTACGTCAACACCACTACATGGTTGCTTTTTCAATAAACTTTCAATGTTTCTTCAATCAACGCAGTGCTCACAGTGTGCTGGAGTTCAGCATTAGGGAAGGAAAAAAGCCCAAAAAGGGTGGGAGGACAGAATTTTTTTTTTTTTTTTTTCTGTTTTCTATCTTCTAATCCTTAATATGTATCTTTTATTTTCAAAGCAGAACTGTTTCATAGTCAAACTTTTTTTTTTTGTTTTCATGTATTTGAGACATGACTATTTTTGACTGAGCTCTTTGACTTGAGACACATAAAGGAGTCACTTCAGATGGAGGCTCTGGTTTGGGACCGTTCCCAGTATGTGTGCCTGTGCAGTCATCCATCCATGCGTGTTAGGAATACTCCATTGTAACATCATATAAGATCACACTAATCGCTGTTCTTTTTTTTTCTTCTTCTGTCACAACAGGACGACATGAGTGACTCCCTGCGGGACTACACTAACCTTCCAGAAGCAGCACCTCTGCTCACTATCCTGGACATGTCGGCCCGTGCCAAGTATGTTCGCGACGTGGAGGAGATCACGCCGGCCGTAGTGGATCAATTTGTCAGCGACTTCCTGGCTGAAAAGCTCAAACCAGAGCCCATCTAAAGAGAAAGTCCAGATCTAAATTGGACATACCATATGGGACTCACTCCATCGTCGAACCCTGACCTGTTGCTATGCTCCTCACTCTTTCCCAGCCTCCCACTATCTCTCCCACCTCCCCCTGACTTTGTCAGACTGTTAGAGAGATGTCTCACTTTTTACTGACATTTTAACATTTTTTTAGACATGTTCCTCTTTTCATGGAGTCCTCTTTCTCCTGTGGTGCCTTGCATTGATGATAGTCCCTACAGTAATATATATGGAGATTCTGTTGGCTTTTTTTTGGTCTCAAGAAAAAAAGTGTTTGTATTTTTTTTTCACTCAATAGCTTTTCTGAACTCTAGAGGAAACCAGAGAATTACCCAGTGGACCTACTTATTCAGCTGACTTTTTTGGGGTTTTTTTGCTTTCTGTTTTGTCTGCAAGATCCTTGTTACTTTCGGTTTCTGAATGATGTTGAGAACGAATAAAATGCATTTTTACAGTTGTAAATCACATGTAGTGCAAATGTGCTAAACCTCAGTTGGATGTAGCCGAAAGCCTTTATGGCCCTATTTAAAGAAAAAAAAACAGTATGTCACAGTATGACAGGTGCACATAAAGTAAAGGTCACATTATACTTGCTTGTAACAGACCAATGACTGATGTTATAAAGCCCCTGTGTCTTTTGTCTGTGTTATGATGTGAGTGACAGTCATCTCTTGCCAGTCGTTAATGGTGGTTCTCATCTCAAAGTCATTATGAGGATTTTCTGTGAAGGTCCCCTAATGAAAAGGCCAGGTTATTTCTGAGGGCACAAAAATGGCATTTGAAAAGTGTTGAATGTATAAATCCCTGTACTCTTATTTCAGTCATGACTTCCCACACACCCATTAAAATTTCACTGGCAAGCACAAAGTTTTGTTCCTTTTTAAGTTCTATCAATAAAGTTAGCTCTTGGATATGTAAAATACACAAAATGCGATGACTCACCTGTTCATTTGTTGGATTATTTAAATAAGGCTCATGGGCTCAAAGCAAATGCTGCATTTATAATTTGAGACAGTGCAAACTCCAGGTGGGATAGAAGCGTAGTAATTTCTGCATATCTGTATAAAAATGTGGCTGCAGATACAACAGATGGACATCAGACCATCACAGTGGGTCTTGTCCTCTCTAGAATAAATATACCAAGAATATCTGGAATAAGCGCATCTATTTAAGGTGGTGAAGCTGGTGGCCTGAGTTTGAGGGGCTTTTATCGACAAAATGATTTAGAGAGAATCAGCAGGTTCATCGATAATTAAAATTATTCTTACATGCAGCCCTACAAAGAACTAAACCAAATGACTGGACATAAATCGAACACAAATTATTGCACAAATCCCTGCTTGAAATTCTGAATTTTATTTCTAGCAGAAATGGACGACGGAAATTTGAAGTATCTTTGAATATTATTAGTTCAGTCTGTAGTAACGAGGACAAATGAATACCAGAAGTCATGTATTGATATTTAGAACCAACTTCATGAAAACTGCTGCTCCACTTTAGATTTCCATTTCCTCTCAGGCGTCTGCATTAGTTTTAACAGTTGCTTCCTGCCCTCAAACAGCATGACACTGGCGGCCATGGCTGAATTCAAGCTGTCCACATGAGGAACGACAGGAATAAAGAGCCTGTGACCAGCAGTTTTCTCAGCCAACTGGACTGCTTCTAGACTCAGACCTTGCGTCTCTCCACCTACCACAAGAGCAGTGGGACTCTGAGCCCAGTTCTCGTGGTACAGCTTTGTGCTCACTCTGGGAATGGAAATTCCCTCGGATTCAGAATCGGATTCAGAATCTGACTCAGAATCAGAATTATATTCCTCGTAGCGCATATTTGAGTGATTAGACCTGGTGCTGACCCAGCCATAGTCTCCTGCTTTGGACGGTTTGAGAGACACATTCACTTGTGAATCCTCGGTTTCTCTCCTTCTGTCAGCACCACAGCTGCTGTCAGCCACATGGACAGTCACAGTTTTAGGGAGCCGTTGGTTGATATCATCCCAGCTCAAGCTGGGGTAGATGGGAAGGCGGAAATGGGCGCCCATCGCTGCACGCAGAACTTTCGGCTCCCAGGCATCAACACAACCTATCGGTGGAAAAAAAAGAGACAGTTAAAAAAAAAAACAGGAGCAAAGAACCAAATTCATTTGAAAGGGTGGGGAGCTTTACTTGCTAACATGAGCATACCTTTGGTTAGCAGGACATCATGGCAGCCTGCAGCAGCAGCACAGCGCAGTATAGTCCCAAGGTTGCCAGGGTCTCGGATGTTGTCGCATATGAGAGACAACGGCACGGAATGACCTCTGTTTACGAAGTTCATCCGTGACGGGTCCGGTCGAGCAAATATAGCTGCAGAAAAAAAAAAAGGTTGGAGTCACCGACATTCAGAGCATCTGCGCTTTATAATGAACCAAAACCAAATATGTGACCCTCACCAATAACTCCTTGTGGGGCCACGAGGTCAGACCAGATCTTGATATTCTCAAACTTGACTTTGACTAGCGTGGCCCTTTTCAGCTTGTCAATGGGCAGCTCTCGGAGCCGATCCACTGTACTGAAGAACACCATCTGTGGGTTGGCACCAGCATCAAGGGCGTCACAGATCAAACGCCTGCCCTCAAGGAGGATTTTATTCTGGTGCTCCCGAAACGTCCTGGAACGAGCAACACTCGCTACCCTCCTAAAGGACAGAGGAAGGGTGATGGAGAGGCAGAGATGGATTATAAGAAGTGAGAGCATGATTTAACACAATCATGATTACCGCTTAGAAAGTGTTGTGAATTAAATGAAGCTTTTATGCAGCATTATGCCCGTCTTACAACTTACTAATATTAAGCAAATAATTTACTTAAGTGAAAGTAATATTACCACAATAAAAACTCCTCCAACTTAAAATCTTGCTTTCAAAACTTCAGCATGGAATTACTACCAGAGAAATGTACTTCAAATTTGCAACTTTGCCCGAATTCTCTAAAATTAAGAACATTTTGATTTAAATCTGGCATGAATGAGTAGATCATAAGTCTGAGCAGTCATTTCATTAATCTATGAACATATTTTGGTCAGTAAGCAGCCAGACATGACTGCCTTTCTCAGTGTTAACTATATGTTATAATGCTGTATAATTACTGATTCAATAAGGTGTAAGCATCATTTTAGAAGCGTAGCTGGAGGAACTAACTCAACTATGTTACATTTGGCTGATCATGAGATGTAGTGGGACAGAAATATAAAGTAGTATAAAATAGAAACGGCCTGTGGTGGCTTGACAGTTGCTCATTTTCCTTCATTGCCACCTGATATCAGACTGTTAAACATAATAAAATCACATGATCAACCTCTTAGAGACTTTTTCTTTTGTATGTCTGTGCTGTGACCTCTGACGATCACAACATCATGTCTTCATAAAGTGACACTTACGCCAGCCTCTTGTCTCCAGCCGAAGCTCTCTCAAAACGCAGTCCATCAATTTGATCCTTTGTAACAGTAAGGTGAGCGTGTTTTGTAGCCGAGTGCACATTGACAAAGTCTCTTTCTTCGAGATGTCTTGCTGCAGATGTCACTTTTGCCTTCTTCCCCGTCTTGACGTTCAGCTCTGCAGGCTGACGTTGTGGCGGTGGCGGCTTGATAACTTTCTCTATCTCGCTTTCTGGGAACAAGACTTTGACAGGTTTCCTCCTCAGTCCGCGTACATACCGTTTTGATTCCGCAATAACACCGCTTTTCATTGTCAGGAAAGCATTTCTCTCTTTAGAAACAAGACAAATCATGCTTCTCGTGTACGCTGCCATGTTTGCCCGATTTCTTCTTCTATGGTTTATGTGAATAGCGTGCTAACACAAGTTAACTAGCATACCTCCACCAGTGGTAGTGAAGAGTTACTACGTTAATAATTTACTACATTTGGATTTAATATCCAGAAGATGATAACAAACTAACTAACCATCCTTAAACGATGCTTTTCACTATTTTTTTCACTTTATTTTAAAGATGTTACGGTTGTTCCGCTCTTATAACCTCGCGAGAGAATGCACCATTTTGGGTGATACCATTTACCTGAGAGGCTGGGGGTGGTAAACGTAGTTTTATGTCGTTATATTTTACGTAAAGCCTTTGTGTCTCTCCACATTGATAATATAATATTGTTATTGACTGAAATAATATTCGGGGATTTGTATTTTCAACTGTAAATACCTGCTATTAGCTCTTTTGGATATACCATTATCAGTATATACAGTCATTGGTATTTGCGTCCCACCAATCGATGACAGAGAAAACGATCATCAAGGACGCTTAATCGATACTGTCTGTTTACGTACATCATCACATCTGTCAGGAAACATGGCTTTAAGACGAGCGCTGCATTTTGTTTTTAAAGTTGGCGACAGGGCCAAAACTGCCACGTTTTATCGAGATGTTCTGGGCATGAAGGTAATTTTCTGAGCTTCATTTAGTGGCCGAAAGTGACTGGAGTCACTTCGCTAATGATCGGCTAATCTCACCCAAAGTGCGAACTAATTTCTCCTTTTCAAAACAGTGTAAATGTTTCATAAATGTGATCTCACACTGAATACTTATTTTCTCACATCCTCTTATCCCTTTTAGATTTTACGCCATGAAGAGTTTGAGGAAGGCTGCAAGGCAACTTGTAATGGGTAGATATCTTCAACTAACCGAACTTTGTACTCAAAAAGCAGAGATTTACAGAGCTGATAATATCCTAACACTGACGCTGTCCTCATCACGTGTCTGCATAGCCCCTACGATGGAAAATGGAGTAAAACAATGGTTGGCTTTGGTCCAGAAGATGACCATTTTGTTGCTGAACTGACATACAATTATGGGGTGGGAGAGTATCAACTTGGCAATGACATCCTGGTGGGTGAAAGTTCATAATCAAACTTCACAGAGGGTTTTAAAGGCTATATGTGAAGGGATGTTATCATATATGTTTTCACTTCAGGGCCTCACTCTGCAGTCGAGCCAAGCTGTAAGCAATGCCAAACGTCTGGGGTGGCCTCTCACTGAGGTAGGAGAGGCTTTGTATCTGACCCAGGCTCCAGGAGGGTATCCTTTCTACCTTGTGGACAAAGAGCAGCCTCCCAATGGTGAGTGTCTTCAGGTTTTACTTCTGCTTTTTATTTCTGCATGGCAGTGAGCTGTCATTGTAGCAGATCCTGATGTCCAGATGTGGCCTTCATCAGAGTTAAGACAAAACAGAATACAAAGAGCATTTAACGTTTATATTTTTCTGCTTTAAAAGCCCCTCATATTTAAATGATCTTTGTAATGTGTATTATGTTCACCCCGATGAAGGCCACAAGTGTCCTTTCTCCATGCACCTTGGAAGTAGGTAAAGTTGTGCCAGAAGCCTGCATTCTGCTTCTGTGGCACATTTGGTGCTAAAGGTAGTCAAATTTGTCACATTTCTCAAGCAAAAATCCCAAATATAAGTTCACTGCAGCTTCACAAATGCAAAGAGTTGCTTGGTTTCACAGCATTGTTAAATTATTTATAGTAATAGTCATTTAAATGTATTTTATTACTCAGATTAAGCAAGCGCATGTCTGTAAATTTTTTATGTCATTGAATAAATTATTCAATGTTAAATCCATAAATAATAATATGTAATGGGTAACCATTTTGATTTGCAGCTATAAATACTTAAACAAACAAATATTGCAAGGTCAAACCTCTGGTATGGTTTTAGTCTCTTGTAAAGTACAATAATTCTCTTTATTTAGTGGGAATTTAATAATAACAATCAACATAAAAGTGAAGCATTCAGCAGAGGCTTTCCATTTGGTCGTTGCAGGTGTTTGAGCTTATGCTGTTTTTACCCGTGTTATTGATCACCTGTAATCTTTGATCATTTGTTCTCAGACCCTGTGCAGAAGGTTTGTCTTGGAGTATCAGACCTCCAGAAGTCGACCCACTTCTGGTCTACGCTCTTGGGAATGAAGGTGATGGAAAAGAACGAAGAAAAGAAAACAGTGCTGATGGGATTTACAGACACTCAAGTGAGTCACGTATCAAATACATAATTGTTTTGTGTTCTGTGTTAATCAATCAGGAATGGGTTTTAGTTTTCATTACATTATTTGTCTTCATGCAGTGTAAACTGGAGCTTCATGACGTCGGGGGGACAGTGGATCATGGAACAGCTTTTGGGAGAATAGCATTTTCATGCCCACGGGAGCAAGTAAAATACTATTTCATGGTTACGCCCTTGTGTTTGTTAAGTTTGGAGAAAAGCAATCATCAGTCATAAATATTGTATTACATTCCACAGCTGCCAGACCTCGAAGCCTTGATGAAAAAGGAAAATCAGAAAATTCTCACTCCATTAGTCAGCCTGGACACTCCTGGAAAGGCCACAGTAGAAGTGGTTATTTTGGGTGACCCAGTAAGTGCATTACCAATGTAATGACGTAATCAAATGAAATTTGTCTCCGTTAAAAACGTTAACTTGACAATGTTTGTTTCAGGATGGTCATGAGATTTGCTTTGTGGGAGACGAGGCTTTCAGGCAGCTGTCCATGGTGGATCCCAAAGGAGATGAATTGCTTGATAAGGTTGGTGTTGCTCCAGTATTTTCCTCTCTGCATTAAATATGTAACATGTGCCGAGTATTCACTGTCCCTGTGCTCTGTCTGCTTTTAAACCTTTTTTTTGGCCTTTTTTTTTTTTTTTAGGCGATGGCCGACGATAAAAGTGATGAGTGGTTTGCAAAACACAACAGACAGAAAGCTGCTGCATGAGATGAAGGGGCTTGCCTGGAGGATTATAGAAATTGTGCACCATCAATTTCTCACCAGTTCATATGATGATGAGTTGCTGTACAAGGCACCTGCAGTGTAAATCTTCTTGTAATGACAACTCAATTATCACGGGGCTTGCAGAGGGAGATTTATGGAAGCGAATGAGGCTTAGCTACATAGCAAACAGCACTTTGTAAAAGGACCATTTTTCAAAGTGATGAACATTTTTCCAATAAACATCGTTCCTATCAGTAAGGCAGAGATGTGGGCAAGAATGCGGCTCATTCTTTAACAACATGAAAGATATCAACATGGCCAGGGGGTGAAATTAGTCCTGCCGGGCTCTTATTGGCCCTCCAACAACAGCCTTCTGTGCTGGAGAAGTGCTCCTTGTTGTAAGATTAAAATAACTTTGATTCGAAAAATGTACCATGCAACATAATAAAAGGGCCTCATCCAAATGTAAATAATGCAGGACCTCCCTTATTGTTGTTATTGTACTTAAGTAGAGCAAGTTACATACATTTCCAGCTAATAAAATATAGTAGTTGCTGGGGTATCAACCACTGCAGTATACTGTAAAAGGAGCTTGCTGTGCATGGATTAATGCATGTAGTATCATGCAGCAGCAATAGTTTAGTCATGTCGAGTTGCACTGAATCTCTGAAATAAATTATGTAAATCTTTATAAAATAGTTTGACTCTGTGTGTGTGTGTTTTTTCTTGGTTTCAGTGGATGTATATGAAGTGGAGGTTAACTAGGGGTTAAACTGGAGTTTTTGATTGCAGAGGTTAAAAGTTAATATTTGCAGTGGCTTTGGCGTTGTTCCAGCTGCTCTGCCAGCTGAGCTGAGCCGAGCTGAGCTGAGCAGGGCGGACCGGAGCAGAGAGCCGCCGGAGTGTTTACTCTCTCTGAGCTGTTAACTGTCAGGAGTAACCGCTCTCTGCAGCACTATGCCGTTCAACGAAAAACCAACACTTTGAGCATGTTGGGGTGAGTACACCTGCTTGTTCACGGAAGCCAAAGACGCGTACAGTAGGTGCTAAAACACAAAAAATGCTAAGTTGTGTGCACCAGCCTAGCAGCTATGCTAAGTTAGCCGTAGCGTTAGCATGCTAGCACAGATTTGCTGCTGATTTTTGGATGACGCGGCGGTAAATATCTTCAAGTATTTCATGCTTGCTTAATTTAGGCTAAAGCTGCTGCCCCTTGGCAGTGTGTCACTGTTTTGTCACCGCTTGGTAGTGAATAAGACTTAGTTTAGGTCAAGGTTTTTCACACTGTGGAGTGATAAAGTTTAGCTCTAGTTCCGTTTGTAACTACACTGTAGTTAATTAGCACTGTTAGCATTGTGAGGCTAACTAGCTGTTCCCGTTAGCTGTGAAACACTCAACTAACTTTTCTGGATGTGCACAGAAAATGTTACAGTGATGGACAAGTTGTTGATTATTGGTTTCTCGTAGCAGCTCCGTCACACCCAGCTGTTCTACCCTGAATGTAAGATGTGTTAGGCTGAAGTGCATCTCTTCCTGTTTGACAGCAGCTGATTGCAGATGGAGGAGCAGCCAGACTCATGTCAAAGATTTGGGTGTGAACAATTTGGGACACAATGTCTCTCTTGCTGATATCTCTGCTCCTGATTCTTCTGCTTGGGATTGTGCTGTCATGTGTTATTTTCAGGTGAGAAATGTGCCAGTGATTTTAACATAACACTGCTCACTAGATTCAACTCAGATGTTTCCTGTGCTTCATTTTCTTTGTTTTAGGGACATTTAGAGACAATATCAAAGATTTCTGCTCTTGTTTGTATTTTCTAGGTGGCTCATATGCACCTTGGCTGTGCGGTTCTTCCAGACTGCACTGAATGCAGATCTAAAAATCAAATCAGTAGGACTGTTTTCTGTCCAAGGAGTTAGTATCCAGTTTCACCCCCAGCATACCCTGGTAAGACACACTTTGTTTACATGACATTTATGTGCTGAGCTCATTTATGAGGCTGCTCCCATTTCTGGGGAAGCATGTTTGCCTCAGCAGTGGCCAAAACACATTTTTTGTTGTTTGTCTACGGTCACAAAATGTAAAGAAGGTACTTCTTGAGTTACTCTGCCTTAACAGTGACTCTCTGTACAACAGGAAATTGACAGAATATGGATTTCAAGTAAACTTCTAAACCAAGATTTGCCGTAAGTTCTCACATTTCTTTGTCGGTTGGATAGATTGAGATGAAATCTTTCTGCAAATTAGTTAAAGATGCTAAACCCTTATAAGAAAATATTGAGACAGTTACTGCGTTTTTGTGTTTCAGGAGATACCTGGCATTGTGTGTTGGTGAAACCAGAATTAGGTTTGACTTGCAAGCTCCGCTTAGACCTTTAATGAAGAAGAGCCATGGAAAAAAGTCTGGGCCAATTTCAATCAGCCCCACAACACTGCGCTTTGTGTCACAAGTATGGAGCCTTATGTTTGGTCTGTCTTTTAATAAACTGACTTTGTAGACAATATCTCACTTGCTATTTTGTGTTTTCAGCTGCTGTCAATCCACATCAGCTCGATCAATGTGATGGTACTGAACCTAGCACTATCAGAGTCTCTATGGCACATGACCATTACTGGCATCACCTTGTTACTTGACCACCAGAGTAAAAGGTAACTACGCAGTTCACATTATTTTTTATTATCCCAACCCAGGACCATTCTGCATATTCATAATTTTCCAACTGTCGTCGCAGGCTGGCGTGGGACTTCTCAGTCGGGCAGCTAAGCAGTAAAGTGCTTAAAAGCAGTCAACTGGTGAGTTCTGATATTTTTACTTAAAATATAAAGTTATTATTGAGTGTGTGTGTGTGACTAATTTGCTGTCTATTGCAGGATATATGTTTGGCAGAAGTGTCCCTGAGCCTGCTGCTGTCTGGAGATGTGCACCTACCAGAGATGAGGCCAGGTTGTTTATCCCTGAGTGTGAGGACACTTATAGCAGAGCTGCATGAGGGACTATTTCTCAGCCAACTCCTGCTGCCCCCATCTCCCAAAAAGAGCATTAATGATGCATCTGGTGAGCAAACGCTAAGATTTTTATTTATTTATTTTTTTTAAACGTCCAAAGGATTATTAGAGTAATCTAACAAACAAGTGTCCTTACAGCCTTGACAAAGTGTCCACTTTCCAGAGATGTTAGAAGAATAGAGGAAGTCAGGCTTTGATTACTGTACATTTCGAAGACCATGACAGCACTGATGATTGTTTTCCACTGGCTTTACACCAATAACCTTTTCTAAAAATGCTTGGATGTCTAGCATTCTGTGATATTTTTAGCTGTTCTGTTAACCAGCAAAATATCACAGGGCTTTATTGACCTCTGTAGGTGCTTGATGTCCGCATTCTTAATAGTAAATAGATTTGCTCTAACCTCACGCATCATATAAAGCCTAAATGATGCAGTGTAAAAAAAGTAAGTAAAAGTTGGTAAAATGATGTCAAGTACTTAATACATTTAAGTTCTTGCAGTTTTTCATTATTTCTTTACATATCTGCAGGTCTTTTGGGTCATTATTCACTGAACGAAGAGTTAAATAACTGTACGCTGGCAGTTTTGCTTGTATACACACACAAACCAGCAAGTACAATGGGGGAAAAAAAGACACTTTTAGTACATTCAGGTACACTCCTGATCAAAATCTTAAGACCGGGGGAAAAATTACAAGAATTCGCATGTCGCATTGCTGGATCGTAAGCAGGTTGTAACCTGTAGAGCTTCAAAATACAAAAAGAAGAAACAGGAGCAAGAGACAAAAAATAGAGAGCAGGCAATTTATTGAAAACTGCATTTAAACTCAAACAGGCTGTTCATCAGCTGATCAAAAGTTTAAGACCATAGCCTTAAAATGTTAAAATCTGCACAAAAATCTGGCTTTCATGTCATTTTCATTCAGGCATTAACACATGATGGCAAAGGCAAAAAGGCTTTCTGTCTTTGACCGTGGTAGGATCGTTGAGCTGCACAAGCAAGGCGTCTTTTTGGGCTTTTGATCAGCTGAAAACAGCCTGTTTGACTTTAAATGCAGTTTTCAATAAATTGCCTACTCTCTATTTTTTGTCTCTTGCACCTGTTTCTTCTTTTTTTATTTTGAAGCTCTACTTGCAACCTCCTTATAATCCAGCAATGCGAAATGCGAATTCTTGTCATTTTTCCCCCGGTCTTAAGATTTTGATCAGGAGTGTATTTCAATGCAAAGCCTATTTTTAGAACCCAGAACCCAAAGCATTTAAGTGGTGTTGTTATTGATCCAGATGCTTTACGTTTATAGTCAAAAGCTGTGACATTCAAAACTTTTAAAATGTTAAATCAAAATTTGATTGTATTTATTACATACTATAGACTTGTATAGACTTATTTTTTGCTTCGACAACTATTTAGCAGATTGTTTAGTTGCTATTCCTCATAAATAATCCGCGACTTTCTTGACATTCTTGATAACACCGTACATAAAATTGTGACTTACTAGTATTAATGCTCTTTCAGAGTGTGAAAGCACTGAGTTCATTCAGACTGAGACTGTCGAGCGGTTTCATCGGCTGATTCCCCACAAGGTCGATGTGGAATTTGATAATACAAATGTAACCCTGTCCATGCACAGCCAGAAAAGGTGAGCCAACATTTTATCATCAACTGCATATAGTTATAGTGATATCCTATTGAATGACTAATGGATTTCAACATTGTATGACTCACTTTCCTGCTTGTACAGACACTTGAACTGGACGCTGAAGTCTCTGAAAGTCTGCTATGGACGTGATGAAGAGCAGCTTCCTCTAAAAAGCTTCACTCCTGAGCTGAGTTTTCCCCAGAGCAGCCTGGAGCTCCTTCTAGAGGGTTAGTGGACAGCTGGTTGCCAGACGCAATGCAGAGAGAGTTGGATCAAGGAAAAAACTGGGAATAACGCTTTTTTTTTTTTTTTTTTTATTATTGGCAGATGGACTTCTCCTCTCACAAAGTAGGCAAAGAATCCTTTGTGTGAACACTCTCAAGACAACCTGGCAGGTGAGGACGATGCTGGATGGTTACATGTCAAGAGCAAACCTTCTTAAATCTATGTTTCATACCTTGACATCATTCTGAATTTGTCTCTTGTGCTTTTCAACATTTAGGTTACATCAATTGACATCTCAGGGTCATTTACAGTCAACACTTGCATCATCCACTACCGTCACCAGGAGTTCTCCCATTGGCTGAATCTATTTCCATGGGAACAGCTAATCCACAGGAAGGCAGCTCATAGAAAAAGGCAAGTTGCAAAAGGAAAAGGCTTAGATCTCTATATGTCTATTTTCCTAAACTCTCCTACTGCAGTGAAAAGAATAACCTAACACCTTTTTACTGTCTTTTCTGTCTTATCCATCTTATCCATTCTGTATTGTGTTCCTCCACTGCATTGTTGTGTTGTGCAGTCCATTAGACTATTTGCCCACCCTCCTTTTCCTCAGGTGCCTCCCTCACCTGGATGCTCCTGTGATGATCACCTCCTCTGTATCAAACATTAATGTGTCTGTTCAGCTGGGAGACACAACGCCATTTGCTCTAGGCTTCCTGTCTGCCAGTGCAGGTACTGCAGGTCTTTTACATGCTGCACACATGCTCATACACACACACAAACACACACACACACACACAGAAAGGCACGTGAACGTCTTATGAGGATATTGCTACACTGTAAAATGATGGCATCGTTGCGTTAAAGAATAACCTCAACACCTTGTGGTAAACAAAAGCTCTTAATGTTATTACTTGCATCACATGCATGTCCTTCCTTCAATAAATTGTGGTGGTTTTTATTCTGTAGCAGGGTCAACCTTCTTCAAACATGCCAAAGTAGATTAGATAAGGCCTTTTCTTAGAGTGTCCTCTAAAAGTTACACATTAACTTGTATTCCTTTTAAACCTGTTGGCTTTTAATGGCTATAGCTTAAATCACAATACTGCAGCACTTCAACATATATCCTCAAAATAATGTTTTATGATGTTTTTACGTCTTGTGTGTGTAGAACTGCAGCATCTTCTCGACATTAAAGCTGACCCAGAGAGCTCAGAGTCCCAAAATGTGCACCAGCGTGCCTCACTGTCCCTGGACAATTTCTGGTGGAGAGTTGGCCAAGGATCTCATATCCAACAAGCACCCCACCCTCCTGGTAAACATGTGTGGGGAGAAGCGCTAATTTTAGACTCTCTCAGTCTTCAGGTAGGAGCACAAATGATTTATATGTTTTATGGTGTGTATAATGATGCATTAGATTCATTTCCAGCTTTTTAAAATACTTCTAATCAACAATCTTCTGTGAAGTGCCACGTGTGCTTCACTTGTGAACATGCTGCTCCCAACTAAAATGCTTTTTATGTTTGGTAAGTTACTGAGAAGAAGTTATTGATATGCTCGATTGCTAATGTTCATGTACTTTTAATCTCATCCCTCCAGGGTAGTTATAACCGACCCCTCGCGATGTCGAGTAGCCAGTTTCCAAGTTTGAGCGTGGAGTCCAGTCTGAAAGGGCTTCAAGTGGAGCTTTCAGAAACATGTGCACTGTGTCTGTCTCGCCTGCTGTCTCTCATCTGTATTCCTCGTGACACGGGGCCACAGCTGTCAGATGCGGCCTTAGTGTCTCCCCCTAGTGACGACACTGTCCAGCCCATCCCGTCCTCACAGCTACACCTGCTGTTTAAACTGGACTGTTGTCTGGAGGATGTTAACGTGTTCACACTGTCTAATCTGGCAGGTAAGCTATTTCACAATATTTTAAAAGCTTGTGTGATTAAAAAGTGTTGTCTGCTGCTCTGCTGGACATGGGACATATATATTAATCTATCTAGCTATTGTATTACTTATTATATGCTTACTTACTGATTCCTTGTCCTTACAAACAGCAGGATGTATTTACAGGTCTTAATTCTACTGTTTTCATTTACATTTTTTTCAAGTAAGCAGTTTTGTTGTCTACAGGAACTACAAAGCCCAAATAGATGTGATTTTTATGAAGCTCCAATGATTAGTCTATTAACATTTTACAGTCGACAGAAAATTTAGGAATTATTTTGATTATCGAATAATTTTTCAAGTAATTTTTCAGAGACTGCCAAACATTACCTACCATCTGCTCTTTTTCTGCTGTATGTGACAGTAAACTGAATCTTTTGGGGTTTTGGACTGTTGGCTGAACAAAACAAGCTATTTGAAGATATATAATCTGTTCTGACATTTAATAGATCCAAAAATCAAGAAGTCAGATTATCTGATAATGAAAATGTTAATTGCAACTCTAGGTCTCTGCTTTAGTTTTCATTCATCATAAACAATGCCAAATATATTTGTTAGAGAAGATAAAACAAATGGACAAAAGTATTAGAGGAATAATTGCATCTTCGTTATCTGGCAGTCTATCATCACCTTTAATTATCATGTTGTATTTACTTGTGTTTTCTTTATAGGAGCGGTGTCTTTGCGGATGGACACTGTCAGAGTCCTGAGCTCTGTAGAGAGCTACACGGTGTCTCTACAAGGTGTTAACTTGTCAGCGATCAAAACGATCACAGAGAACATGGAGTCTTGTTGCCCCGCCTCCCAAACCCCCAACCCTGTGCTCAAACTCACTACAATAGCCTTTTGTTACCACGTCAACACCCACACCTTACAGGTAATCAGATCTCGTTCTGTTTTATTTGTCTGGACTGAATGAACTTCTGTGTCTGTATTCATATTTTGTGTCTTCTCAGATTCAATGTGAAGAGGAGGTCACTGTCGAATGGACGCCACCAGACCACATGGTCTTATATCAGCACCTGACTGAAGCTCAGGCTTGTTGGTTCATGCTTTGTGGAGAAAGGGGAGAGAACAGTCCGGTCACATCTGCGGAGAGTGAAATTATTTCAAGCAAGAGTAAAGGGCTGTGTTTGCGTGCTGAACTGGGCTGCGCTCGTTTGACAGCCCATGTTAGTGAGCAGAACTATATTCTCCTGCACACAGAAGCCCTCTCTGTGTCCAAGCACACTGGTTCCATGCACATACAGTCTCCGTCCGTGATCTTCAACTTCGATGGCAACAACATCGTCTCCTTTAAAGATCTGGATGTTGAAACGCACACAGAGTTGACTGAGATGCAGCTGCACAGGGACACCTTCCCCTTCCTCACCACTCCTCACAACCGTGTGTGGGTCCTCACTTGCCCCTCTCTGTCTGTTGAGTTCCCCTACCAGTACAATTTCTCTAACACCTTTGACATGGCCATTAGTGTACAGAAGTGGCTCAAGACTCTGCATCGCTCCCCAAGCCATGCCACCACCGTCCAAAGTCTGCCTCCCGACCTGGTGTTCAAAATCAGTCAGTTCTCGTTCGTCTTCCTGGACGACATCTTTGAAATCAAGCTTCGAGACAACTACGAGCTAATGAAGGATGAGAGCAAGGAAAGTGCGAAGCGTCTTCAGCTTCTGGATAAGAAGGTGGCAGATCTGCGCAAGCAACATGGAGAACTTCTCCCTGCCAGAAAGATTGAAGAGCTGTATAGTTCACTGGAGAAAAAGCACATTGAGATCTACATCCAGCGCTCACGCCGCCTCTACGCCAACACACCCATGAGGAAGTCTCTGCTGACCTGGACTGTGTCAGACCTGGAGCTAGTAGCCCTGGCAGATGAGTCTCTTCATGGGCCAGAGAGGGTGAGAGAGCAGCTGAGGGACATCGACGGGATCAGTCCCTTCCCCAGAGATGGACTCCCCCTGGTGGTCCAGTGGTGCCGCGCAGTCAAGTTCAAACTGGATGCATTTTTGGGCAAGTCAATAAAAATGTGCAACATTAATTACCGATGTGACAACATTGGAAATAAAATGTAATTAAATGTCTCACAGTTTTAAGCTTATTTCTGCGTTTCCTCTCTTACTGTTGTGCCAGTGAGAATTCGGGATTACCCTCGCTACCTGTTTGAGATCCGGGAATGGGAGCTGTTGGGGCGTCTGATTGGGACCGAGCAGGACGGGCAGGCCAGAGCTCATCGCAAAGAGACCGTCCCTCTTGGTCCACCATGGGGTGATGTGACGGTTCACAGGAATATGCCACCACTCAAGTTCTACTATGATTTCAAATGTGAGTTACAGTCACACTGCGACCATGCTATGCCGAACAAACTGAGAACAATCCTCTGCTTGTTTGATTTTTATCAGTTTGCATCCTATATATCCCAGTCTTCATTATGCCTGACCAGTCACAGATTTTCAAAACAGAAGTTAAAAAGCAGAAGTAGGCATCTGCAGGGCAAAGGAAGAGAGAAACTGTGCATATAGGGAACGATAAATGTAGTAAAAAATAGTCTAACGGGCACAAAATTGAGAGGAAAGAATTAAGTTTGATTGAGTGTGGTAGCTTCTCCCTCTAGTAGAAAAGCAGTAAGTAGTTATTTGAAACTATAGTAACTCGAATAACTGGAGTAAAAACAAAACTTTGTAGCAGCTCTCAAGAGAAACAAAGTGATGTGATTTCCTGAAATCAAGCACACACTTGTGAAATGGTCATGGGGCTGGTGAATCATAATCAGTAGTTTGCAAAAGAATCATGAACATCATAATAGCCCCAGTTGTGCAATTGCTGTTGGGTAATTTGAGGTTATGTCTCTCATTGAATATTCTCTTTATGCAGCGAACATCTCTCTGTACACTATTGTATGGGGGCCATGTTGGGACCCTGCCTGGACTTTGATTGGCCAGTCTGTTGACCTGCTGACCAAACCAACAGTTGATCCCTCGCCTCCTCTGGCCTGGTGGGACAAAAGTCGTCTTCTTCTGCATGGGCGCTGGGTTATGGATATTGATCAGGCCAATCTTCATCAGCTGGCTACAGAGGTAAAAATGTGCAAAACAATGTAAACCTAGCAAACTCAACTGTTCTCAAGTCTCTAGTTGATTATTATTATATAAAGATATTTTTGACAAATGTTTTAATCCCTAGATACACATGTACAATCTAATGTGATCCAATGCAACTGTTCTGCTATAAAGTCTACTGATATGATGTCTATAGTGTTCAGTTTTTTAGAATTTACGACAGGGCTGTTGTATTGAATTGCATTAGATTGCACAGGTGTACCAAAAGCTTTTTTATATTATAGTTTTTAGTGGTAACTGAGCTACGTGAGGGCAGCATGGTGGTGCACTGTTGCCTCACAGCAAGTTGTTTCCTTGTTCGGGTCTGCTGGGGCCTCTCGTGTGGAGTTTGCATGTCCTCCCCGTGCTTGAGTGGGTTCTCTCTGGGTACTCTGGCTTCCTCCCACAGTCCAAAGACATGCAGGTTAGGTTAACTGGTGACTCTAAATTGCCCATTGTCCAAGTCTACGTGTTGGCCCTGCGATCGACTGGCGACCAGTCCAGGTTGTATCCCACCTGTCGTCCAGTGTCCGCTTGATTTCGCTCCAGCCCCCCCATCACCCTGTAAGCGATATAGATAATGGATGGATGAGCTGCGTGATGTCTAATATAAAGATTAATGTTGCATTCTTATAGGACCCATACAACACTACAGAAAACCTGCACTGGGAGTGGAATAAGCTGAACTTTGACTGGAACCCGGGGCAGTTTGTTTTTAAAGGAGATCTGGATGTAAACGTCAGGACAGCATCAAAGTAAGCGAAGCCATCATGGTTAAATGCAACTTTGATATGATTAACTTTATATTAAGTTATATTATAACTTTTATATATTTGAATGTTGTAATATAAGTGCCTCTTTCCCCCATACTAGGTATGATGATATCCGTTTTCTACAACTGCCCAACCTGTGTATGACCCTTGACCTCCAATGGCTTTGCCATGGTAACCCCCATGACCACCATGCTGTAATGCTCTGCTGTGCGGAGAACATTGCAGATGTGACCTCAGGACAACCTCATGACTCCTACAGAGCCTTTCGCTCTGAGAACTTAAACCTCTCCATCACCATGGACCTTAACCAGCACTGTGGCAAAGGTACGATTCTGTTCGCCATCTTCTATCTAAGACAAGCCCACTGCACTTGAAAAACTAGTATGGTTTATGTATTTTGCTGAAGAGAACTCTCTGTGTTTTTTTTCTGTGTAGAGCCCACCCAGCCTCGAATCCTGCTGTACAGCAGCACTCTGCGATGGATGCAGAACTTTTGGGCTACCTGGACGGGGGTTTCTCGACCGATTTGTCGAGGCAAGCTCTTCCACAGCCTCAGGCCCATCCGCAAGAAGCTGGGTCAGCACTACAAACAGATGTCCTACACAGCTGCCTTCCCTCAACTACAAGTAAGTATTTTTCTAGGCTGCCTTCCAGCAACAGTCCACTAAAAATCTGCTTTGTATTTTTACCATAAAATCTACATTTGCAGTCACTTACACAGTACAGGATGTTCCTTTTGTTTCTGACAGATAATTTACCTAGATCTTCCCCTTTATTAGTTTACACCTAATATCTACCACATGTATACACTTCTACATATTGTGTGTCCTTCAGGTGCATTACTGGGCCTCCTTCGCCCAACAGAGAGGAATCCAAGTGGAGTGCAACAAAGGCCATGTCTTCACTCGAGGGGCACAGAGGCTTATTCCACAGGGTACAGGCATTCGCATGATACCCTTCCTGGATTGTTTTAGAACAACAGAACATGAAGTAGTTTGTATAGTTTTTGTTAATGTGGATGTATGTGTGTCTCTCAGCTGGCACTGTGATGAGGAGGCTGATCTCTGAATGGAATGTGACTCAGATGGTTAGTGAGCTGTCTCAAGTGACGGTTCACCTGATGGCGTCCACCTGGGACGAGACAGCTGACCACCAGATCAACGCTCAGGTGAAGAAGACTCACCTCCTCAGCCTGTCCTCCCTGAGCTACCAGCGACAGAGCAACCGCACGGAGGAGGTAAAACCCAAGAGAGGACTGAAGCACAAGCCTGTTCTTCACTGTGGCTGCATTCATAATCAAGATCATTTCGCAATATTTCTGGCAGGAGGTGAACCAGAAGGATGAGACGAATGCCTCCTACACTCACAAACTGCGCCTGGTGGACCTGCGTGCTTCATGGACCACCACTAACAGGAACATAGCCTTTGGGCTGTACGACGGTTATAAAAAGGCATCTGTACTAAAGAGAAACCTCTCCACTGAAGCTTTGAAGGGTTTGAGGATCGACACACAGCTTCAGACCAAGAAGCTTAAACGCTCTCCTTCCAACTACTCCCCCACCGCAGCCCCTACCACACCAGTTATGCCTACTGTCAGTCGAGCAGAAAAAAGTCAACATGAAGGTGAGGATGTAGTTAGTCTGAATCAGCCAAAAACACCCAACAGTCTTTTAAGATCCACTAACCTCTTCTGATTTTCCACTCTTTCACTCTTTAGGAACGTCTATGCTCCAGAAACTGATCGAGGAAACGGATAAGTTTGTGGTGTTTTCAGAGGAGGACTCTGGTGTCAGCGACCAGCTGTGTGGCATCGCAGCCTGTCAGACCGATGATGTCTATAACCGCAACTGGTTTATCGAGTTGGTCAACTGTCAGGTGCCTTGATAACACCATTTTTATTTCTGTGATTTGTTTAGTTTTCCTTGTTGCAAGGTCACATTCTTACTTATTTTCACTTTAAAAGCATGTTTTCTCCAGTTTTGCTGGTTTCCATCTTTTGACCTCTAATTGAAGATCATGTTTGAAATGAGAGAATCCACTATTGGTGCCTGTGCCAACGTGCCGATGAGGCCGATGAGGCTCTTTCAAAACTCAAAAGGGCATATTTGATACTGAAAAGTTTCTGCTTTTCATAATTGATTTCTGTAAAAGATGGTTGAATGCAGGCCAATATGGGTGGCCCAAGTTTGTATATTCTCATTCTTTGCTTTACCCAGATGATGTTGCGTGGCACAGAGACTGCAGGCTGTGTGCTGGTGTCTGCAGCAAAGGCTCAGTTGCTCCAGTGTGAGCACCACCCTGCCTGGTACAACGACACCCTGAAGCAGAAAACCACCTGGACCTGTCTGTTAGACGGCATGCAGTACTTTGCCACCATGGAGCCCAACCCATCTGAGCAAGAGGACAGACAGTTGTGGCTGGAGGTAAGCACAACTCTCAGCTGATATTCATACCAGGGGTCTGAACTACATAGATGAGTGTCGTCCAGTGGAACTATAGTATATTCGGAAAAGGGCAGCGTTTGCCCCCTTTTGAACTTTTATGTGGTGCAAAGGTAATGCTATTACCAGGGCTATTTATAGTAACTCTCCTGCTGTGTGCTGCACTGCTCCCGCTCTGATTTACTCTTGACTCTTTGTTTGGGTTGTGTTTAGGTGAAAAACATAGAGGAACACAGGCAGCGTAATCTTGACTCAGTGCTGGAGCTGATGGAGAGTGGCCAGGCTGTGGGAGGAATGGTTAGCACTACTACAGGTAAATGGCTTCTCACACACAGGACTGCTCTTCCTCACCACGTGGTGCACACCTCCTCATCCTATAGATGTGTTTTTGAAAATATATGCACAGTTGGACACTTTCCTGAATAAAAGAAGAGATCTTGTGTGTACTGCATGTTAAGAAATGTATGTCTTGCACTGTCTGCTGTTTTTCCCGGTGTGTATCTGTAGAGGGATTCTGATTGACTGTACTATTTTAAGAATAATGAAATCTTTTGGGTCTGTAGACTGGAACCAGCCGGCCCAGGTGAACGAGGCTCAGCAGGTTCAGCGTATCATCTCACGTTGTAGCTGCCGGATGCACTACATCAGTTACAGTCACGACATCAACCCAGAGGTGGCCACACAGATCAAACCACCAGAGCTGAGGAACAACCATGAGAAAGAGGACCTGCTGAAAAAACAGGCTGGTATGTCTGACCACCTACAAACTGTGTATCCTCAGCCTGCAGGGAAGAATGCCCCAGGGTTCCCATAAAACCAATAACAGCATGTATGAGCTTTAAAAAGTTTTTGTCTGTTGATTTAATAGGGGCTGTGGACACCTTCACCCTCATTCACCATGATCTCGAGATATCCACTAACCCTGTTCAGTACGCCATGATCCTGGACATCGTCAACAACCTGCTGTTACACGTGGAGCCCAGACGCAAGGTGAGCATCAATTCGTTAGTAATCTCAGTTTTTAAATGATTTTCATGTCCTGACCAATGTTTTTTATTACTTGCTCTGTGTATTTTATCATCTGGACATTTGGTGTTTCCAGGAGCACAGTGAGAAAAAGCAGCGTGTGCGTTTCCAGCTGGAGATTTCTAGTAACCCAGAGGAGCAGCGCAGTAGCATCTTGCATCTACAGGAGGCAGTGAGGCAGCACCTTGCTCAGATTAGACGCCTTGAGAAACAGATTTACTCCAACATCAGGGTTAGTCATCTAGTGTGTCATGAGTCTATAATTTGTTTCCGAAATTGTACTGTTATTTAAGTTTCTACATCATCTTGCAGGCACAGCCTGATGAACTGAGTGGTGATGAACTGATGGAGATCAACACAAGACTGCAGAACCAGCTAAACCAGGAGAAGAATGACATGCAGATGAAGAGCGAAGAGCTCAATATTCTCATCAGGTCTCACATCAGCAGTCATTCCCACCCAATACGGAGAAGAAATGGCACACAGATGAAAAATAGATGTATTGATATAATATAATATATTTTATCTGCCAGGTGTTTTAAGGACTTCCAGCTGCAACGGGCAAATAAGCTGGAGCTGCGGAAGCCCCCAGAGGATGTGAGCGTGGTGAGAAGAACGGAGATCTACTTCGCCCAGGCCCGCTGGTGTTTGACCGAAGAGGATGGCCAGCTTGGCATTGCTGAGTTGGAGCTGCAGAGATTCATGTACAGTAAGGTCAGCACAGCAAGGAACCACAATGGTGGGGAGTTTGAAACAGCTGGCACATGATCCTAATGCAGACAGGACAATAGAGTCACTTCTTATCTTTCATCTGAGGCTGAAAACCTCCCACTAAAGCATCTGTCTCCTCAGATACCCTCTTTTATTATTCGCCGGAAAAGAAAAAAACATTCCCTCTGTCTCCTGTGGCTCTTATTTGCATTGGCTCTAGCTTTTTCTAGCATTCTATATTTCATTGTCTCCTCTAGTATAACAAGAATATATTACACATCCTACTGCTGCATTTGTTGGATGTTTCTCTTAAATAAAAGGCACCAGCTAAATGCAAAAAGATGTGATATTTTACATCCAATATTATACGTAGTCAGTGATGATGGTACATGTTGATGACTCTGTGAATACTTTCTATCCACAGCTCAACAAGTCTGATGACACAGCAGAGCATCTTTTGGAGTTGGGGTGGTTCACAATGAACAACCTACTGCCCAACGCAGCATACAAGGTAGATTTGACTCTCATTATTCAGATTTGGCTGCATTAGCTTTATGTTTGTTTGTTTTTCAGTTACCAAAATAAAAGGACAAATTCACTTCATTTGACTTTAGTTAGTTTTTAGCCTTAATTATGCAACAAAATACAATGACCTTCATAAGCATAAGCATCCTTTTGATGCTGAGAGATGTTGTTAACATATATTTCGCAAACACCTACAATATGCGATATTTATGAATATTTATGACTCTGCCTGGTTTCCTCCGTGCAGCGTGTGAGGGTATGTACAGTGTTGGTACAGTGACAAGACTGAATGTCTGTGTTGACTCCATCTTGTTTGTCCAGATGGGATCACTGAGTGGCTCTTCAGAGTTTCATAGTCAGTGTTGCATGCACATTCAAGGATTCACTGATGCATGTGTGACCAAAGACTCACAACAAGTTACTTCACTTATGATGTTGTCCATACCGTGTTCATGTCATCCATAATATGCAACAAGTGTTGTTAGATGTTGTTATAAGTGTAGTGCTCAACAGAGTTTTCACTCTGAATATCACTAGAGCTTCATTTGTGATGTTGCTGGAGATGAAATTAACTCCCTCTCCGTTTATAGGTCGTACTGCGGCCTCAGAGTACCTGCCAGTCAGGACGGCAGTTTGCTTTGCGTATCTTCAGTAAAGTGCGCCCCCCTGTGGGAGGAATCTCTGTAAAGGAACACTTTGAGGTGAGGAAGATCACGCGCCGCCGCATTCACTGAAACATTTGGATCGCGGTTTATTTTATTTCAAATGATTGTTTTCATCATCAGGTGAACGTGGTGCCTCTCACCATCCAGCTGATGTACCAGTTCTTCAAAAGGATGATGGGATTTTTCTTCCCAGGAAGAAATGTTGAGGAGGAGGAGGTCACTGACGAGGAAGACAAGTTCAGACTGGTCACTACAGGTGTGTTTTTACAGTGGCAATATGACAGCAGTAAGCTTAGTAGCACTTAGTGTCAAATCTCTGTGTAATCTATGCCAGCTAACTGATCAATAATAGTTTCCATTTTCTCTGCCAGATGTGTGTGTGTGTGTGTGTGTGTGTGTGTGTGTGGTATTGAATAGCCTGTACTGAGTTATGTCATCCCTCTGAGCTAGTAAAAGGCTTTGTCACTTTGGATATGACCTTGAGATGTGTGTGAGAGGGAGAGGCTCAGTGGGAGTATAAGGTGTTGGGTGCAGAGTCACCCAGAGGCCACAGTGCCGGTGCTGATGCTGATGCGGTATGTGTCACAGGTATCCCTGTCAAGCCTCGCCAGTCATCAGAGGACACCATGGGTGCCATGGGCCCCAGCAAAGGTGTCGCCCAGGGATTGAACCGCACTGCGGGGGTCAGGAGGTCATTCAGGAAACCACCAGAGGTATTCATACTTTTTGATCATCCGTGCTCTGATGAGATGAACAACAAAATTGTAAACTTAAGTCTAACTATTTTATAATAACCTCCCACCAGCATCCTGTAGACGACATTGATAAGATGAAGGAGCGAGCTGCTATGAACAATTCCTTCATCTACATCAAGATTCCCCAAGTGCCCCTCTGTGTCAGCTATAAGGTGAGTTTTCTGTTCATCACAGTTGTTGGTGAACTACACAGATGAGACTGAAAAGTATTAGTCTGTAATGACCTCAGAACAGCTCAGATAGTTTTGTATGAATTATCTATTATTGTGGATAAGATGTTAATGCCTTTGGACCTCTGTAACTTTCTTTATAGTTCAAACTCTACAGCAAAGGCGTTATATCGCTAGACTGAAAGATAATGTCAGGCTTTTTTACCATTAAATGAAGGACAGCAGAGTGTTGAGGCTTTGCTGAAAATGCCCGTGTGCAATAATGAATAATACATAGATGAAGAATAAAAGAAAAAGAAGCATAAAAGATTTTATTCTTTAATAAATGTATTAAGATACTGGAGTACACATCTGCACAGTATGTTAGTGGACATGTTTACATCAGATCCCAAGACTGTGAAATGTGTCGCTTGTACTTAGGAACTTAAAGAATTATCACCTGACTCTGAACCCCCTCAGAGCGTTTTAACGTGTTTCAGCTGTTTTCTTTGTCTTGTTTTTATGGCACACAACTTAAATCTTCTGGTTCACCCTCACGGCTGTTATTGTAGCCAGGTATTTTAATAAGGAGTTGGTGGAGACAGAAGAGAGCGAATACTAGACCTAATATTTACCAGATGACCAGAAACTAATAATGGCAATCTGTAACTGCTGGCTGTGTAAATAAGCAACTGTTTGCTAACAAGTTTGCTCTCACAACTTAAAAAAGTTTTCAGCTCGTTTCTGATGTCAAATGGCCAATAAAAAAAGTTATTGTTGGTTTGAGGTATTTCTTTTATTTGTAGTCTAATGTTTTTTAGATCTAATGTGTGCCTATAAAATCTCTCTCCTTTAGGGAGAAAAGAGCAGTGTGGACTGGAAGGACCTGAACCTGGTTCTGCCCTGTTTGGAGTACCACAATAATACCTGGACGTGGCTCGACTTCGCCATGGCTGTGAAGAGGGACAGCCGGAAAGCACTTGTTGCACAGGTACATTTTAGGATTTAGACTCCTCTCCTTAGCAAATGTTTACCGCTTGAAACCCGGTATATTATTTAAGATTAGATTACCAACATGTGCTCTTCTATGCTCTTAAAGATCAATGTGTTGTTAGATTTCTTTCTGCAAGTTAAAATGATCTCTGCTGCAGACCGTCGTGTTCTTTCACTTGTTTTCATTTATTTAGCACAGCCGAGAATGAGCACAACCAACATAAATTTGCCCTGACACTGAAATGTTCAGTATTTATGTACTTGTTCTTTTTGCTACGCGCTGCTCAGATGATAAAGGAGAAGCTGCGTCTGAAACCGGCCTCAGGCTCAGACCTGCGGGGGAAGACGTCTGAGGGGAAGTCGGACAACAGCCTGCAGCAGCAGGAGGAAGATGAGAAGGCACGGCTCCTCATCGGCCTCAGCACCGCGGACAAAAGCTCCAGCAAGAAAAGCATCTTCAGTCGACGCAAGTGAAACAACAAACCACTCGCACATTCACACCACGTCACAGCTTGACTGGATGGTCCACGGCAGCAGCTGCACACTCCCTCAGCACGGAGATCAGGGAAAGAGCGGGAGGTCAGAATATCACCCCGGCTCGGTGAAAAAGGGAGACGGTGGAGCGTTTCAAATGGTTTTGAAGATACTGTACTGTACTATATGAGCCTGCTGAACGTAAGGTAATATTTTAGTTTTTGAAAAAATTTCTCTTGATATGTCTCACATTTGATTTTATGGCCAAAATCCCTGCAGGGAACTCCAAACAGCTCCAGGATTACCAGGGTGCCATTCTGACCAAATATATATATATATTCTCTTGTTTATTTGTGTGCCATTTAAACTGTCACTCTGCATTTCAGACGCTCTCTGCAGCTTTCAAAATATCCACCTCTTTCATTGTGTTGAATGTAGCGAGGAAGATTTACAGTGTCTAGCTAGCATTTCACTCTCACTGTTTCCCTATAAATGCAAGACTGAGAGCACCTTTTCCTGCTGGCTCAGGAACGCTGCACATCAAACTTGTTTAAGTCTCAACTGAAAGCACCTTCAATGCTGCCAGCTGTAAAAAAAAAAAGAAGATGATTTTGAAATGCCATAAATAAATATATCAGATCTGTTTTGTTAATTATGAAAGCTAATGTGGCTGTATGACTGTCTCTCTGACAGGAAGGCCTTTCCCCACTAATGACCACAGTTGATGCTATTTTATATTTGACCTAGAAATGACTGTCTGCATCCCTCAGCTGGCTGTTTGTACTGAGCCTCACTGCAGTGCAATATGTCAGGAGCAGGGCAGCAAAAACGGTATAATGTGTTGTGTAACATGGCACTTGGTTTGATGGTATTGTGGCGAAAAATATCTCTCTATATATGTTGCGGCTAATGGCTGAGTGTATGTTTTGTAATTTTATTACTGAAGCACTTTTTTTATGCAAAGTATTTTGATATTTTTGTAACCAGGGTTGTTTTCTGTCAGAAGTACTTGTATAACTGCGCTGCTAAGCCTGTTATCGCAGTCACATTTTTATTGAGAAGGAAAAATGCCCTCAACATTTCAATGAAGCAGATCACATCCTAAAAGTGTTCACCTTTCTATCAGCTCTGCGGCCTGTGGTTTCTCTGTCAATAAAGGTGTTGTAGTCTCGCTGTCCGGGTGTCTGTGCAGAGGGGGAGGCAGAGGGCAGGTCTGGGAGTCGCAGGAAGTTTGGGAACAGAGAGCTGATTGATCGCTGATCTGACAGCTTTAACTGGAGCGGAATCGTGGCTCCGGATAACTCTTCTCCCTCATCAGACACCAGAGCACAAAAACATGTGGACCAAAGACGCTGTAATGGCCGAGGAAGGACCTCACAGCTGAATTTGTCGCCTTTTTTTTTGTCTGGACTCGTTTTTACGTGAAATACTTTGGTTTATTTATGGGCGGCGACATCAGTAGAAAGTGTAAGGTGAGTGAATGAGATCAGTTCTCAGTTATTTACATGCTGAAATCATGAATGTGGTTCAGAAGCTACGAGATAAAAAAAAAAAACGCAAATAGAAAGAAGATGCTGTCAGAAGTGGCAGAATGTCAATATTGTGTGCTGGATGTCGCGTTTTTCTAGGTAATTTAACGTAAAATTAAATTACGGTCTCTGTTTTTACAGTAAAGGTAGTGGACTATAAATAAATCCATGTTGTGGTGGAGAGGGCTCTGGGCGATTTTAGCGTTTTAAGTGTGTGTGTGTGAGAGAGAGAGAGATACAAGATGTCTGGTTGGTCTGAAGGATCCCCTCCACTGGATCAAAGTTGTCTAAAATGGAGCTATTGATCAGCTGCTGATTGATCAGTGACCTTCCTACCGAGCAGCAGCAGGAGGGTCAATAGCTGCTTGTGCAGAGCTCGTGTTAGTCAGCCTCAGGTAGCACCAGCACTGGGGGAAATATGTGAGTGGCATCGTTTCATTTGCAGATATTCCAACATGTTGTACTTTAAAGTCAATGTTGTTATTGGGTCTTTGAACAATATAACAGACAAGTGGTTTTAAAGAAATAATTATAGTGTAAATTAATGGTCAAGAATTAGAGGCTTTAACATTAGTTTCAGTAGCAATGTAGAAATATTCAATCACAAGTCAAAGTTCTGCATTATTGAGTGCTGTTCTGAAAGTAAACTTTAAAAAACACATGATGCAGCAGATTGGCCTTCCAGACTGTTAGATTATTATATTTTACATTATTTGGCTACTATCACTTGTACATTAAAGTAAGCAGCATTTTGATCTCAGCAGTCATACTTTGAGGTAATTTAATCTGTCCCAATGAATCATATTTCACTAGATCACTGTAGGTTTTATTTGTAAAATCTGCAAAGCTGTGAGTTAAACATGGTTAAATGAGTGAATTTACCTCTAACATGTAATGGAGTAGAAATGTAAAGTGCTTCAAAATAGTAATTAAATACAGTGACTCTGTAAATGTAGTTAATTAGATTCTACTGTGATCATAAGGCACCATCTTTTATCATCTAGAGAGAGGGACCGGCTCCTGAGCGTCGTCCCAGTCATGGCTTCCTCTCCAACATGGGGGTCTCCATCACCCACAGACTGGGACACTCTGCGGTCTTCTCTCGGCCCGTGGGACCGTCCGTCCCCAGACTCCTGCTGCCCCCAGAGGACAGAGCTGAGACGTCCAGCACAGAGGGGGCTCCTCCTGCTCTCATCTCTGGGTTTCTGCCTGAGTTCCCACTGCATTCATTTCCTGGACAAGACCGTTACCAGGTACCAGGAGGACCGTAGCACTGAAGAGTAAAGCAGTTTCAGCTCTGAGATGACTGTGCTTCTGTGCTCACAGGTCCTGGGCTTCATAGCCAGAGGCTCATATGGACCCATCTTGAAAGTGAAGGACGTTTTCAAAGAGAAGACCTTCGCTGTTAAGGTTAGTTCAGCAGTAATAATCACTTCTGCAGCTGCTGTAGAAGTACAACACATTTTTAGTGTAATGATTTTCATTGTTGCATAGGTTCTGCCAAAGTCCGAGATCTTGAAGCACGACGTGCTGGAGCAGTCCAAAGAGGAAGTCATCATTCAGGTATATTATATACAGCGGATATTTCTCAGATGTGGAAAAAGGAAAAAGGTGGCAACAGGTTTAAGTGCTGTTACTGAACTGATCTCATACTTACAAAAGTGCTGTAATGATTAGTCAGTACGTTGATTATTGGATGGAAATAAATAACTATTTTGATCACCAATTTATAATTTTTCAAGCAAAAATACATATACAGTATTTTCTGATATTATATGCAGAAGTTAAGTGCTAACTTTTTTGTTTGGGGCTGAAGGATGAAAGATTCAATCTAAGCTCATGACTTTCGGCTCTGGAAAGTTCTGATGGGAGTTTTCTAACCACTTTTTGACATTTCATAGACAAATGACAAATTGAGAGAATAATCATCAGGTTCATCTATGATAAATTAAGTGTTATTTGGTGCTCTTATGTATTCAAGTAGAAGTAATATTGCCTAAAACTCTGAATAGAATTAAACTTAATAAAAATGTTAATAGCGAATCAAAGCACAAGGTAAAGAGGATATCACTGCTAAAAGTGATATTTTCCTTGCAAGCAAAGGACAAAGAGGAAATGGTTACGTTAGATTTTTAAAATGAAAGAATTAAAAAGCAGAGTTATTATCCACTCCTTCATTAAATTGCCTTTTTCTGTAAATGGCTCTTACTGGAAAGCACACGACATATAAAGTTACTGTCTGAAATTGTAGATGCGTCTGAATCATTTGAGATTTTTCAGGCTACAATTCCAATTCCAGCACCTTTAAACAGGACCTCGCTCTTTCATAAGGCATCCTGTGGACTGTAAGCAGTTCCCTGTCCATCTCTCACTCTTCTATTCACTCCCACTCTGTGTGTGTGTGTGTGTGTGTGTGTGTGTCGACTGTTGCGTTGCAGCGGCAGCTCAAACACCCATTTCTCCACAATCTGCAGGACTGCTGGCAGACACAGCGCCATCTCTTCATTAGTGAGTTAATAATTACAAACGACGGCACAGTTCGACCCTCCTTCCCTCTGCTGGCCTTCCCTTCTTCTTCTCCCTACTTGTGGTCCCATAGTAACATGAAGTCGTCTGTTGTACAAGCATGCTGAGGAAATGCTGCATCCTTACAAATCCCAGTACTGGATACTGAAGAGGTGCACTGCCATCTAATGAGAGTGCTGGGTAAGGCCTGTGCTGCCTGTGGATGTGTATCCAATTCTAATAAGGCTCAAGTAAACTCAAATCAGACTCAGATTTGAGCAGGAATAGCATCAAATCAGTTAACAGGAGAGTAACGAGGCAGAAGCATGTGTGCTTTTAACTTGACTCAACCTTATTCCTTCCTTCTTTCTTTCCCCAGCAACATGGGATGAGCAAATCTAGCATTTTTTCCCCTTTTGTCTTCATTTCGGTCATTTCTGGTATTTTATTTCAGAACATGATGGCCCGCGTTAACTCAGTAGCTGCTTTCAGAGACATAAGAGGTGTCTGTGTGTCTCGTCCTCTGCAGTGTGCGACTACTGCGGTGCCGGAGACTTGTACACTTACTGGTTACTGAAGGGCCAGTTTGGGGAGGATGAGGTTCGGCTCTTTGCCGCAGAGCTGGGCAGTGCGCTGGGTTAGTGCTCATCACATCCGTGTTTGGCTCTGACTTGTATTGACACAGATATGTTTGTTAAAAGGGGGATTTTAAACACAGACCTCTATATATTGTATTCATGTTGAATATTCTCACTTTGTTTGTTGTTTCTAGGATTTCTACATGACTTAGGGATCATGCATAGAGATGTTAAGGTATAATTCTGTCCTCATCCTGACATATTTACATATGCATATTTATGACTTTTTATGATAATAATTTGACTGTTTTTTTCAGATGGAGAACATTCTTTTAAGTGATCGAGGTAATGCTTGTCTTTATTTTTCTAACCTATGTAAACCTCAGAGGAGACATTAGTGTCTAATAGCAAAGACGCAAGTCAGACAGGTCGCAGCAGCTGAAAATGTTAACCACATGCACCTAAAAACAGGAATAAAATGGCAAAAACACATCAGATTCTCTTGCAGAAATGTCTGCTTTATTCTAAATCACACAGTGTACAAATATTATGCAAACGTACACGAGCTTGTGTTTTGACATGGTTCAGGTCACCTTCGTTTGTCTGATTTTGGACTCTCGCGGCGGCTGAAACGAGGAGGAAAAGCGTTTACAATATGTGGGACGATGCAATACATGGGTGAGATTCTGTTTTCATTTTCTCCTAAATGCAATATATTTCTGGTGAGAATGTATTTGTGGCCGTCTGAGCTGTTGGTTCACTGCATGAGAGCAACATCGGAGCCTCACCTGCGTTTTGCTCCCATTGGATTCAGTTGACCAAGTTATGACTGTGATGCACCTGTGATGTAGCTACTTCACATATTATTGCTTTTGGTGTTTGTGATTCCTTTTCCTTGTCTGGGTTATGTTGATCTATCATCTTAAGTTTTTTATTTCATTCTTATTTTACTGTTTTGTCTGAACAGCTCCTGAAGTTTTAAGCGGGGGTCCGTACAACCACGCTGCTGACTGGTGGTCTCTTGGAATTATGTTGTTCTCACTGGCGACAGGACAGGTGATGACGCATTAACTCAACATTTATTAGCTCCACATGTGGTTCCGTGTAAACTATTAGTCATTACGGTTTGCATTTTTCATTTTGGGCTTTGCAGTTTCCAGTACCTGCAGAGCCGGACCACGTCACCATGTTGCAGAAGGTCCGAGATTTTCCATACGTCCTGCCCACGACCTTCAGCTCTGCTCTGATCTTACTGCTCACCGAGGTTTGCAAACGTGATTCTCTTCTTCCTCATTTATACGCTGTGACCCATCCGAGTGAAGCATTCCCATATTAATCTCTTTCAATTCCTCTTTGTTGATGCAGCTTTTGTGCAAGAGTCCAGCGAACCGCCTTCGTAACCTGGACTCCTTCAAGATGCAGGCCTTCTTTCGTGGCACTTCGTTTGACTCTGTCATCCTTCAAAAGACGCCTGTTAAAGTCATCCTCGAGCTCAGGAATCATCCTGATTGGGCGGCCAAAGCAATGAGAGGCCTTTCACTGGACTGCTTTGATGACTTTGACTGTGATAAAATCCTTCATTCTCCCTCTGAACTGTCTGCTTCTCTGGCAAGTGTGGACCTGAGCCCAGCCACAGAGCGGACCTGGAAACCATAAGACTGGACTGTTTCTGGGACGGATTACAGACCGCAAGTGAGAAACTCTGCAGATGATAAATCTTCCTCTGATGCACGTCACCTCTTTGACTTGGTTTTCTATTTTTACAGAGTTTTAAAGTTCCCTTTTCCTCTTTATGTACAGTATTAACAGATTTGTTACCTACTGTGGTCCTGCAGCCAACTGGCCCATTAGTGTTGTCGGTGTATAAAGAAGCACTGCTAATGTTGTGGGATCACTGCAGACTTTTATCATCATCTATCTCTGATTTCCCTGCTCTCAGGCGTACTTGTGTTAATATTTGGATATTAATGGTTGGTTAACTGGGAACACGTGTTTCACCGAACACCAAAATAATGTTGGAATATTTCTGTACAACTTCATGAAGCACAGTCATTAAATCCTAGCATTCCTAAATGAGAATTTTGTTTCACTGCACATAATGAACATTATTTGCTATATACTATTTATAAAAAAAAATATTTCAAATGCAGCGCTGTCTCATCAGTAGAAAAAATGTGCTAATCAAGGTCCCAATTTATGAATGTGAGTTTTTGCAAAAATATTTTACATATTAAAAATTTATTTATTTGGATTTGTAGTTGTGAAAACTATAGTCAGTCTTGTGTTTTATTATGTGTCTGCTGTATGAATGTTGTTTTAAGCTTTAGCTACCATGAAAATAAATCTTTCTTACTTCTTTTAATAAATCTTTTTTAATGTAGCATATATATACATATATATATATATATATATATATATACGCCAGAGCACGTAAGTTGAAGTTGAAAAATCTCACCTCAAGGTCCACACAATAGCTGCTCTGGAGCTTTCAGCTGTATTACTCGATCATCCTCACCAGTTGTCATGACATTGTTTCTTGAAAGTTAATTCTTGACCTCGGAAACAGCAGTTAACTAAACAATCTCACCGCGAGGTCCATTTAGTAGCTGCTCTGGAGGTCAACAATGACCTTTTAAATCACTTTTTTTTTTTATTTCAGTTAACTTAAGGTGTGTTTGAAATAGTCCTATAGGATCTATGTCCTGCTGTTTGGCACCTGGGTAAAACACATCAAGTGTCTCACTCTAAATCAGTTATCATATGAGTGTTGTACCTGAATACATTATGGCCAACTTTCAGCCTTGGGTCGACCTATTTAGCGGAGCGCTCGCAAACCCATAGAGAACAACCTTAATAGGACAGAAAATTGAGGACCAGATAAAGTATCATCATTAAATGTTTTTAATTAGGTAACAGAGAAAAAATCCAGTGTCCCGGTGGAGGCCGCCATGTATAATTGCTGCACTTCTTGAAGTCATGCATCTATTTAAATCTGTATCTCCTGAATGGGAGTGCACCAGCTCCTCCTCCTCCTGCTGCCACCTGACATTGAATTCCCTCTCAGGCCCTTGTCTTAGACAGGTCCACCATGTCTGTGTTGTGGCTGTAATAGTGGCAGGCAGTCCAATGACCCATATCTATTTCCAGAGGCACACTGACCCACAATAGTGAAGAGAGGAGTCCCCTGAAATGCTGGCAAGCCGTCCCACTGAGTCTAACCAAATAGTAATATTACATAATGGAACGCACAACAGAAAAGATGCAGTTCCCTGAACGTAGCTCACACTGCAATGATACACACCAACATAACTGAACACCCCTAACTTATCACAACTAAATTAGAAAGATAGAAATGATCCTGTCAGCCCCTGCAAAGCATAATTTAATTCCTCTGTATTAGTAACATCACTTCATACAGAATTTAAAAGAACTAGCCTCTATAATTATCAGCTTTCAACCAAAAGCCTATATTAACATGTGCATGATGCATAGAGGGGAAAAGGTTGAAAAATTCCTTCTTCAAAATGGGAAATGATTTAGCTGGCCTCATTTTTTTCCGGTCTAATCTGGGCCATATTACCATGTTCATTTACATTGAGTAGAACCTGGAAATGATTTCTATTTCTGAAACGTTCCATCAAATTCTTTACAGTTTAAAGCTCACAAAAAGAAGCCAGCAAGTGCACGAATTGCTCTGAGACTAAAACACCCCTGTGAATTTGAGCGTGAGGACCAAATTATCAGGAGACTTGAAATGTTCCTCTGGGCACATTTTTACTAATTAAAATAAAAATAGCACGCCATGGGGTATGGTTAAACGCTTAAATTAGGTTGCTATAGGGGTAGAGGGTGCTGAAAGAATACATTATTTATTACTTCACAATCCACCTGAATATGGAACGGGACCCAAAAAGGTTGAGTTAAAACACTACAGTTTGTATTTAAAACTTAAAGTTGTAAAATAATTGTGGATGACCATCCAATTTACACATACACTGCAAGGTTGGGGGCACTAGACTGACTTATTCATCGCAAAATGACTGAATAAAACCTTAAGTGGCCACATCAGCTTGAAAAACAAGCAGCTGCATTTTTTTTTTTATTTTGTCTAAATAGAACAGTGATTCATCAGAAATCTTCTAATTTATATGGGTCAAAGGTGGGTGTGCAAGCTCCGCCCAGGGGTGTTGGCTTATGAGGTGTGACATACTTGGGCTGGATACAAACTAGAGCTGACTGAGACTCTCCGTCAGTCTTCGTCACATCAGTGGACAAGACGCGTTTGATTTTTACTCCGGCTGTCAGGTAAGAACTTCTGCTGCTCATCTCTTCTCGTCTTTTTGACTCAGCTTTCTTAATTCAGGGTTGTATCACTGACTCTGGCAGGTGAACCCATAATCACTTGTGTCAGGCTATTACCTGTTAACTTGGAGCTGTTAGCAGGTTGATGTAAACAGAACTGCAATGGGGACAATTTGGGACATTCATTAATATTTAAAGTGGATCTAATTTAAGTTTACAGCAAAGATGTCCAAACTGATTTTGTTTTGTTTTACCTGCAGCTACTCTTCACAGCATCTTTTACACCATAAAAACTATAAAATATTTTTCTGTGATTTTAACGTTTTTAGGCTTTTTATGCCCTCAACTTTTTTAACATGTGACTTTCATCTATGCTCATCAAAAAAGACTCTAAAGTTTTTATCTTTTGCTTCCTTAATATTTTATCCTCCCTTTGAAAATTAGAATAAAACTTAACATTTTATAATGTTTGACTTTTTTTGGTTGTTAATGTGCAAACAACAAAATCATACAGCTGTAGGACAATCAGTCGCTCAGGATGACGCACCGGTTGCCTACGCTCTCGGAGGCGCAGAAGAAGGAGCTACATGAGACCGCGCTACGCATAGTTTCTCCAGGGAAGGGCATCCTGGCTGCAGATGAGTCTGTCGGTCTGTAGCACTCCTCCTGTCTTTCCTTTAAACTGTGGATGACATGCATGCTTTTCATTTTGCACTGAAACAATCACAGTCAGCAGTCAGTCTTTTCACTGATAAAGCCCATCCAGTCAAAAGAGTGCTTATCATGGATATTAACATCTCGTCTGCACATCCCTCGTGTTGATTACAGGCAGCATGGCTAAGCGCTTGGCCCAGGTTGGAGTGGAGAACACAGAGGAGAACCGCAGACAGTACCGGCAGATTCTCTTCAGTGCAGACGATCGCATCAACAGCTGCATTGGAGGGGTGATCTTCTTCCATGAGACGCTGTATCAGCACTCTGATAACGGTGTGCTCTTTGTCAAAATGATCAGGGACAGGGGCATCCTGGTTGGCATCAAGGTGTGGCAGTTCACTACTAAATAGCATAAATGTTGAGTAATCATTGTGGTAATACATTGAAATGTGTCATTATGGCAATGCATTCTGGGCTGATTATTAGGCGTTTCTGCATGTAAACAGTAAACATGATTGTCTGTTCCTTATTCCTCAGGTTGACAAGGGTGTTGTCCCCTTGGCAGGAACCAGTGGAGAAACCACCACACAGGGTCAGACAAAAACAGCTTTGGTTTAGTTAACTGCTGATATCACTCTTAAATCCATTAGGAGCATATTTAACAGGACAAGTAATGTTTCTGAAACCTCTCCACAGGCCTCGATGGACTGTCAGAGCGCTGTGCACAGTATAAAAAGGATGGAGCCGTCTTTGCAAAGTGGCGCTGCGTGCTCAAAATCAGTGATACCAATCCATCAAAACTGGCAATTGCAGAAAATGCAAATGTTCTTGCACGTTACTCCAGCATCTGCCAGCAGGTCAGAAAACAATCTCGTGTAGCGTGATGGCTTGTCTGTACATCTCTGAATTGTTTTGATAACCTTTCATTTCTCTGGCAGCATGGCATCGTGCCCATCATAGAGCCGGAGATTTTGCCCGATGGAGATCATGATCTGAAACGCGGCCAGTACATCACTGAGACGGTGGGTTACATGCTGCATGTGTGTGTGACATTGTAACCACATGAGTAAGACCTGTAACAGAGAGCAGGGGTGGGGGGGCGTACCAAACTTCTGTCTTGTTTTGCAGGTCCTGGCTGCAGTGTACAAGGCCATGTCAGACCACCATGTGTACCTGGAGGGCACTCTGCTCAAACCCAACATGGTCACCGCTGGACACAGCTGCTCCACTAAGTACAGCCCAGAGGAGGTTGCTATGGCAACTGTCACCGCCTTGCGCCGCACCGTTCCCCCAGCTGTCCCAGGTAAGCCAGAGCGCTGGAGAGGGTTTTTTTTTTTTTTTGCATATATGTATGAAGCTTGCAGAGACAAAAAGAAAGTAAAATGATATTTTCTGCTCCACCCAGGAGTGGCTTTTCTCTCAGGTGGTCAGAGCGAAGAGGAGGCCTCCGTCCACCTGAACGCCATCAACAACTGCCCTCTGGCCAAACCCTGGGTCCTTACCTTCTCCTTTGGCCGAGCCCTGCAGGCGTCTGCGCTCAGAGCCTGGAGAGGACATAAAGAGAACGAGAAAGCTGCCACTGAGCAGTTCATCAAGAGAGCAGAGGCATGTCTCACTCTTATTTTCTGCGGATAAATCACATAACCTGACCCTTTATTTTACCACAAACTGTTTAATGCTGTTTGCGTGTTTAATGTCCTCTCTGTCCACAGGGCAACAGTCTGGCATGTCAGGGGAAGTACAGCAGTGGTGATAACTATGGCGACGTTGGCCAGCGCTGCTACGGTTCCAGTTACGCATACTGAGAAGTTTGAGAAGCCACATTTCAATAATCATTCTGTAATCCCATTACCGTAACAAACTGTAATGTAGATCATTTAAGGATTCTGACGCTCATGACGATGTTACATGAAAACAAGTGACGGTGTGTTTTCTTGCCTTGACCAATGAGGACAATCAGAACATGGCCTTGGGTATTTCTAAAGCATGTGTTTATTGGCAGATGTGTGGTTTCCCTGGATGTACAGTCTGCTCCTGTGTCATAATTAAAGCTTTAAAATCCTGCATTTAATCCTGAGTATCACAAATACTAGCTCGCCACATGCTGTAAGTGAACTGAATGTTGGCTGCAGAGCAATGACATTAGTTTGTATCACGGCAAAGTTAATTAAAGATAGTGAAAATTGCTGAATTTCTGACATGCAGTTCCCACCGCTCTGCAACGCTTCTCTGTGTATGAGTGTGTCTTGCTTAGATTTGTCAATTTGACCATGCACAGTTAAAAATATCGAACCAGAATGAGCTTCAAGTTAATTTGCCTCTGCAGTCTCTGGGAAGAAAGTACAAGCAGCACTACAGTAACTTATAACACAAAGTGATTTTGTGTTTGTTGTCATTCTACATAGTATTCTCTAATAGCCTGATAGAGTGCATAATAGTCTGATAAACATAGTTGAAATGTAAGAATTCAAACAATAAACATTGTTCAGGTAATGTCTGGTGTGGACATTGTGTTTTATGTGAAAACATCACTTGAAAACGTAGAATCCAGTTATAATGGGGCAGGTTTTGATCTCACTCTCGTAGTCTGAATAGTCGTAACACCATCAATACTGACATCTTCAGTAAATCAGTTTGCTCGCACTTTTTGTATGGGACAATAAGTAATGAATAAGAGACCTGTTTATTCAATTGTTTGCTCTAACTATGTTAAAACACTGATCCTGACACATAAATGAGTGTCGAGCTATGGAGTAGTTTAGGCTGCTACGCCATTTCATTCTTTTTAATTCAATTATTGGTGTAATACTTTAGCGTACAGTGCTTTTCTGCATCCCAGAGTGAGTTTTCCAATGTATATTTAACTGTTTATGACTGATCTTATGACCTGTAGTTAATGTTAGCAGTAGTGGAAGAAAACAGTCCTATCTGATGAGAGTAAAATATAGTTCTTCTAAGAAACCTTTTGAAACCTCGCCGAATCATCACATTTATTCTTACTTTTTTTTTTACACAGAAACGTGATTAAATATTGATGTGGGTACACATTCAGCACCACCGCTTTACAGTTTAGGTGCAACTCTCCTATTTTATACCTGCATCAAGGTGATTGGTGGTGACATAACAAGTGTTTATTTCATCTTTGGGATGTTATAACCAGTTTTATTTAACAGATATATACATTCTCACCTTTTTTACACCAATATAAATGTTGTGTGTGTGATACATTAACGTGTGAATTTTAACAAACTAAACATAAAGCTTCAGTGAAAACCCCATTTGGTTAAAGTACCAAATAGCTGAAGTGGACCACCTTCATGTTCATATCACGTTGCTATCACAACACCTGGTGAACTGGCGGACTATTTTGTGAGGCGGATGTGTCCGTGCTGGCCGCAGTGTTTCCGGTATTCATGAATGCCTCAGTAAAGGAGCGCGGTTCCTGAAGAAAAAAAAAAACAAAAAACACAGGACCACCGAGCGTGTCGTCGAGAGTATAGTCTACTCAGTGAATATCCCAAATATTGTTTTTTGGGTTGTTTCTCCTTTGTGGTCGACGTTTTCTAAGCGATCGGGGTGCGCTCTCGGTGTGGCTCCGCCGACTGTTGGAGGATCTTGCGAACATCAAACCGTTAGCTTAAGAAGCGCGCTAGCCGCTAGCAGCGATGTCGGGTGTTGTGCGAGGCCCCGCTGGGAACAACGACTGTCGGATATACGTGGGGAATCTCCCTCCTGATATTCGCACAAAAGACGTGGAAGACGTTTTCTACAAATACGGGACAATTCGAGATATCGACCTGAAGAACCGGAGAGGAGGGCCGCCGTTCGCCTTCATAGAGTTTGAAGACCCCAGGTAAGGAGCTAGCTGTTAGCATTAGCTTGTTATTAGGCCCCAGGCAGCCCCATTGTGTGGCTAACCAACTCGCGGGCTCAGACTATTCCCTGGTTTGCTTGGACTTTGTTCTCATACAGAAACGTGGTGTGTGTGTGCGTGTGCAGTTTCGGTTTTGCCTCTTAACTTACTCCTAATGGGGATCTGGCTTGTGCAATTAAGAAAGCAATGCTTTGTCCTTACTTACTCTGTGTCCTTAATGGTATGTTAACACGGAAACCCTCTTTGCTTTGTACACAAGTTCGTGCAGTGCACCTGCAGGCTTACGCTTGATTTTATAATATGCATCAGGTGCACGTGTGCAGCGACTGAAACAACAAATGCTTCTTTTGGAGGTACATTTCTGTAGTTGCGTGCATGTCTGCAAGGCGGATTAGCTAACACAAACCAGATCAAGCTAGCCGCTAACATGGCTGACTCCGTCCCTCACTGCATTTTCTCCGCATGTGTTGCGTCAAGCCTGACAGCCCTCCATGTGTAAATGTTTAAACTGCACCGTTTTGTTCATAGGGACGCGGATGATGCCGTTTACGGACGTGATGGATACGACTACGACGGCTACAGACTGCGTGTGGAGTTTCCCCGGAGCGGCAGGGGCTCCAGAGGCGGGTTCAGCGGGATTGGAGGAGCTCCCAGAGGCAGATACGGGCCTCCATCCAGACGCTCCGAGTACAGGGTCATTGTGTCGGGTAAGCATGCAAACAAGCCTGCCTCTTATTTGGCTATTACATAAGAAGTTTTACTATTATAGAAGCCTATTCCTGTTTTGCTGGATGCATCTCTCTTAAGTGCAACTTCTAGATTTAGTGCTCAGATCAAACTGTGCACATTTTTGAGCTAGTTAAGTGTGCTGTCACTAAATACAGATCTTGCGTTTAAATACACAGCATGGCTATTTTAAATATCTTGGTGACTGTTAAAGCTACTTTGGTCAAGTTCAGACAATGCAGTTGAAATCAGAGTTATTCAGAGAGCAATGATCTTCCTTAGTTTGATGCATGTGCAGTTGAAACTGGATGTAAACAGTGCAAGAATATACATTTGTTATTGGTCTTTATGTAAAGAATGTATTTTACTGCTGAGTATAGTATCCAACGTGTCTTTGCATACTGTTGTGGTTGTAAGATTCAATTGATCCCAATTATTTAAGACTTGAAAATGAGTTTTGATCAGATGGGCAACAAAGTGTATTGATCTACATAGAAATAACTATAAATGAGGTAGTTAGTTTAGAGAGCTCTGATTTAGAGGCATTCTAAGAATAGAATAAAATAACATAACTGTAAGGTAGAGTGCACTTTAAGATGTTTATTTTCTGCTATAGTTGGCAAATGAAATGCAATCCTGTAGCGCCTAATCCTGCATTAACAATTTGGGGAAACAAATTAGTAGCGCTTAAACAAACCTGGACAGCTAACTTAAAGATAATGTATACATTTAAAAACAAAAATGTTTCAGGACTCCCTCAGAGCGGCAGCTGGCAGGACCTGAAGGACCATATGCGTGAGGCAGGCGA